>NW_024070203.1:80182758-80420085 GCF_014754425.2 Oryx dammah
ACCAACGCAGGAGACTCTGTAAAGAATCTGCGCACCAACGCAGGAGATTCTGTAAAGCATCTGCCTCCCAACGCAGGAGACTCTGTAAAGAATCTGCACACCAGTGCAGACATGGATTTGTTGTTAAGATCCTCTGGAGAAGAAAATGACAATCTGCTCTGGTATTCTTGCTGGGGAAATCCCATGGACAGAGAAGTCTGGTGGGCTATAGTCCTTGGGTTTGCAAAGAGTCGGACACGACTGAGCACGGGCGTGGGTGTGTGCACGCACACACACACACACTTATAAAGAATAGAACCTGATTTTGATCTGATCTTTCTAATACTTAGATATTCAATGCCTCGTTGGTGCCTGTGTTTATGGGATGGTTGAAGCATATAATACACTTACTAATAAACAGTACTCTCCGAGGAAACGGCAACCCACGCTAGTATTCTTGCCTGGAAAATTCTATGCACTGAGGAGCCTGACGGGCTGCAGTCCATGGGGTCGCAAAGAGTTGGACACAACTAAGTGACTGAGCACCTAAGCATCTGCAAGTTGTGTTTTTTCAATTGGCAATTCAAAATAAAATTAACAACCAGGATTATTAGTAATGGTTGATCATATAAAATATTTCAGATTTTTTTCAACGTAGAGAGTACCCAGCTAACATTTGACTTATGTTGTTGTATATTATGATGTGTATAAAGAAAGTATTTGTCATAAATTTTCCCCATGGATGAGTCTAATCAGGTATGCTACATGAAATTTTGTGATTCTTCTAGCACTACCAAACTTAGAGATTTATGAGCTGTCAGTCAGCTATAAGCCTTGTCACTAATGCGTTCTGTTTTCTTGGCTCCATGGAAGTGGATTAATAAATCTTCATAAATAGTCTTTTGTTCTGTACAATGAAGAAGTCTGCTGTCTGGCAGGAGTATATGCAATCCTATGTGGTCTGTTGTGATTATTCTGTGACTCACCCGAGAACTTTCATTTGTGTTGCCATCAGCATAGTCTTGTCCTTCATACAGCAGTCATCACTCAGAGCAATGAAGCAAAGAATCAACATAAACTATTTGGTAAGTCAGACACACAGCCTTCACTGTTGGCAGTTCCTGACCTTATTAGCCCTTTCTCCTTCTTTACAGCTGGGAAGTCTGGTGTCTGGGTTCTTTTGGCTCTCTTAGTAGGCTTGAAAACATTGACATCAATTCATGAGAAGGCTTGTCAACACAATTAGAAAAATCAGGTTTCACTCAATGAATTTAATGAAATATAAGGTGAACTTTCCACTAGTTCTAATTCCATAGTACAATAATTAAATATTTTGGAATAATGTTTGAATGCCAAGAAACATGTCAAAGATTTAATTGTCATAATCTCATTTAATCCTCACAATGGCCCTGTGGATTATCCCCATTTTATAGAACATAAAAGTGGAACCTAGAGAAGGTAAGTTAAGAAAAGACAGAATTAATAAGGAGCAGAAAAAAGTTAGAGTCTACCCTTAGCTACAACTTCATGCTATTTCCCCAATGGGCCAATTAAAAGACCACCAGAAACCAAATATCTAGCTTTTTTCTTTCATTTTTGTCAGCTACTTATGCTTATGATCATGTAGATCTTTCTCGGTGAGTGAATAACTGACCAGAAGACTTGCTATAATATAGTTTGGCATAGGGGGAATAAAAAAAAAATGTTTGTTTCTCTACTGAGTCTGATATTGGCAAAGATCTTGAAATCATCAATGCATAAATGTTTTCATACAGCTTATAATTAATGTTTATACATTCTAAAGGTTTCTTCATGTTCTGTTTGGGCAGAAGACGCATATTTCTTCAAATTTCTTGGCCTGACTTTGCCTATTTATGTGACATATTTTTCCTTTCATTGTGGAAATCCTTTAGGCAGCCCATGCTTTATCATTATACATTGGCGTTTGACTCCATATAAGAATCTGCCACCAGGGCTATTGGTTTCTGGATTTTTCTCATGTACAGGGTATCTTAATTCTGAGCATTAGTCTTTCTTTGTACATTTGTAAAAGCTGTCTGATAGTGAAAGCAAAAATGAAGCTTTCACTTCCTCTATAAATATTTGTGTGGTGACCTATGACTGTTGGCCAGCCTGCCTGCCAACACCCCATTAGAAGTCATCCCTTTTACAATCATCTACTATCATTTGATAACCTCTTGGGGTTAAGAGTACAGATGTAAGATCTCGAAGATTTCTGATGGGAATACTTCATATCCCAAGTATGTTTTCCCTTCAAAATGACATCACCACAGGGAAACATTTTTCAAATAATTTGGCCATCATGTTAAGAAAGCTTTGTTAGAAATATAAAGACTCACTCTGCACCTCAAACAAAAATTTTTAGAATCCAAGGTTGAAAGAAAAAAAAAAATCTTACCAGTTAGTCTTAGGAGGTCTTGGTGTGGTGAGTTACTAGGACCAGCAAGGAATAGTGCCATTACAAAGACTGCACTATATTTCTTTTCTATCCAATTCTAGTGTTATGAAAGCTCATAGTTTCTGAGCTTTACTTTAAAGACAGTATTTATACTTCATATTTGAACACAGAAATAATCTACTTCATTATATGAAAACCTGCTGTTAAGAAAAGCAGTCAAATGCCGCCTGAGGTTTGAGATTTTCATCTCCAAGTTTCCTCCTACTTGCTATTATTTTATGGATAAATGTCACTGGCAGATCTCTGTAGCCACCCCTTTGCTTCATGTGCTGAATTTCTCCAGAAGTACTTTGCACAGAGCAACAGGAAGATTGTCAAACTTTGGGGAAAAGCTTCCTTTTGGAGGGCCAGAAATGGACCACTATGATAGAATACCTGTGATATGTAAATTTCTCAGATTCTAGTTCTCAAGACAGTGTGTGCGTGCGTGTGTGTGTGTTCCAAATGATTCCTTGCAATGTATAGAGGTGGAAAAAATGAATTAAATATTGGTTAAGGATCTATTATATACCATCTTGTGAGTTATGCACCTCCCATGCAGAGACAGTAGTAACAGAAAATAACAGATCATATTTACTAAAGAATTACAATGTGCCAGGCTCTGTTCCAAGCACTTTACTGGTGATATATCACTTGATTTTTCACAACAACTTTATGCATGCTGCAGTCCATGGGGTTGCAAAACGCCAGGCACGACTTAGCAACTGAATAGCAACAAACGAGGTTGGTACCATTATCTCCATTGTGCAGATAAAGAAACTGAAACTCAAACAGGAGAAAACCAAAATATACAGCTAATAAGGAATGGAATTAGAGTTCAAACCAGGGCAGCCTGACTCCCAAGTCCACTATTTTACAACCTTACTGAAGCTCCTCAAGAGCTCATAGGCTGAAAGAGAGGCAAATCCAAATTACCTTAGAGACTTGTAGAAAGAAAGTAGCTGCACAAAGGAGAAAGATATTCATCTTCCAGGTGTGGCGATCTGGGAGGACGTCACAAAGTTGATGTTAAAGCTGACGCCTGGTGGGTGAGTAGCATTTCCCAATGGATGAGCTGAGGAAAGGCGTTTCAGATACAGGTGCGGATGTGTGCAACAGCTTGGGGTGACAGGGTCACTACAGTGAGTCATGACTCCTGTCGTGTAGGGCACATACAAGTGGGAAACTGGTCTGAGATGATCTGGTTGGATGGGCAGCAGCCCCAGAGGAAAGGACCTTCCATTCTAGGCTAGAGGGATGGCATTTCTACATGCCCAAGAGCCTACAATGAACTTTGCACAGGACATTTGCATGACTCAGTTTTTATTTCAGAAAAGTGATTTTAAGAGACAGGAAAACAGCTATGATGTTACGAAACTATTCAGGCAAGGGATATTGGAGCCAAAAGTCAACTATGTCAACAAGAAATATTTTTGAGAGATGTTTAGTGCTGGGATTGATAGAACCGAGAGGCTGACTGGGTTTGGGGGTGAGGATCAGGAGAGGGTAAGGAGTGGATGGCATTACTATTCATTTCCCTGAAGACTAGGGGGTGAAGAGCATGGGAGAAAAAGCCTGAGTTCTGCTTTGAAACTCACCTTCTTAATTGCCCCTCCTCACCCACTTCTCTCTTCTCTTAGCTGCCAGATTTAAATAGTTGTATATACCTGCCTTCAGCACTAGACTATGAGCCCCTTGGCAGAGCCTGTAATGTGTTTATCATTCAATAAATGCTTGCTAACTGAGTTCATGAAGAACAGAACCATTTTTTTATGTGAATGAATAATTGAGCGTTCAGAGAAAACTTGCTGCCCATAAGGGTCTGCACTTTGTCCTGCTCTGCCTTCAAAATACTTAGAATAAAATGGATCCTTCTTCCTCAAAATATGTTATGGGTTTGAAAGCAAGGATTTCACTACCCCTCTGACTCCAGCCTGTTGTTTTTCAGCTTGAAAATCCCCAGTCCCTTCAAACGTTTCACAAACAGCATACTTTTTGTGGACTTCCTCACCTACTAGCCCTCTTCTGCATGTGCTTCAGTCTCTCCTTGTTCTTCTTTAAACATGACACTCTGTTAATCTGACCCGTACAGAATGCAGTGTGCCCATTACTTCTGAAGAGGGGTGAAGTCAAATCATTTCATAGCTTATGTCAGAGCTATTTTTAAGGGAGAAATTACATTTAGGAAATTAAATCGGTAAGCAGCTTGAGGTAGATGGTGTAACATTGAAGGCATAAACTAGAGGCAGTCAAGTAAGCCACAGGCTATTCTATCTCGGAAACTAATAGAAATTGTAGACTGGGGAAGAGATGAAGATGGTTAGCCTACGAACTTAATTTTTTTTGGAAAATGTAACTGAAATAAAACATGCATGACACTAAAGTAATGCATCCAAAGTTTCACAATTCAATTAATTTTTAGATAGTGACCATCCTTCAGACCATGAAATAAACACATTCTCAATAACTACTCCCTGTTTAGTCCCCTTCTGGTCATTCACCTCTATCAAAGGAGGTGCTGACTGTGGGAGGTCTTGTTTCTCTGTCCCTGAGCAATGGCCTGTCCAAGCCTGGCTTCTTTACACATGATGTCTGTGATGAGCAAGTTTCCCAGGTCTGGGGTAAAAGGGCGATGGATGATCCGTATCAATGGGCCAAAACTCTAGGACTTCAGAATCTCACTGGTTGTTAGCAGTTTCCCTCCATCAGTGCCACGTTGTCTCCTAGGCAATGGGAAATTGCTTGGCCAAGGTTTGGGCTTAGTCTTTAGCCTTCTGTCCCACACAGCTTTGGAACTCTGGAAAAAGGCCTCAAATCTCCAGTTGTGTTTCTTCTGTGCCATGTGGCCACTGAAATCTCTGCTGCTTTCTCTGCCCAGGCCAAACTTTGGTTCTCAGTCTTTCACCTTCATCAAGGATCAGAACACACCCCCCAGTGACAGCTGAGATTCCTCAAATTTTCTCTGAGTATTTCTCCTCTGACTGAAATTTTACTCCCTTCTGGTGTTCTTAAATATATCAGGAGTAAGTAAGCTTTCCTGTTAAGACCAGATAGTAAATATTTTTGGCTTTGCTGGCCATATGGTCTTTGTCACAGCTACTTAATTATTCTTTTATAGCATGAAACAATACAAAAAAATTAAGAATGACTGATGTGGCTTGTGGTCTATAGCTTGCCAACCCATCAAAAATATAATTATTGCAATTTACTTAATATTCCTAGTTCCTCAGTGAGATAAGTGGCCCATACAGCTTAGCCCATCCTAGGTTAAAACAGAACCCTCCCAGAGGATTTTTAAGATCAAGCACAGCTGACTTGTACATTGTTCTTGGGTGGCTAAGATGTAAAATCTTCATTTCCCCAAACTTTCAGCAAACTCTTACTGTACAGAGCCTTCCATAAGTAAGATTCTGGGTGTTTGTATGTTTGTGAGTGTGAAAATAAAGGGGTAGAGCTCAGTTTGGAGTTGGATAAATTTTGATAATTTAAGAATTCAGTTAACAATACTTCTTTTTTCCTTATCAAGAGCCAGGAATTATTGAGTGATAACCATAAGAGATATGAAAATGGAACTCAAAAGACGACTTTCATTAGTGATGATACACTGGTTGTGTTTTACAACATTTTGTTGCTTTTGGTCATGTTTTTTTCTTTTTCTGCCTTCTGTTAGATGAATTAAGGATTGTTTACATTTTCACTATTGGCTTATTAGTTTTAGTCTGTTTTTCCTTTTCTTGGGTTAGGTTAAGTCATTGCCTTCAGAGAAACGAAACTACACCTTGAAGCCCAAATCCACCCCACTGTCTGTTTTTATAAAGTTTTATCGGAATACAGCTGTACTATTTATTTATTTATGTCAACAACTGCTTTTAAACCACAAGAACAGAACTGAGTAGTTGTGACAGAAGCCATGTGGTCTGAAAAAACAAAAATATTTTCTATTTGGCCTTTGACAGAAAAACTTGGCCCAAACCCTGCCCTAAGGCTGTCAATTTATACCTGTACTCACCACAGTCCCCTTATGATCGTGCATTTGTCCTTGGACACTTTGATTTCTATCATGTATTGCTTTATACATGTTGAATCTGTATAACTATGTGCATGCATAAGTGCTAAGTTTCTTCAGTCATGTTCAACTCTTTGCAACCCGATGGACTCTAGCCTGCCAGGCTCCTCTGTCCACAGAATTCTCCAGGCAAGAATACTGGAGTGGGTTGCTGTGCTTTCCTCCAGGGGATCTTCCCAACCCAGGGATCAAATCCACGTCTCTTTTGTCTCCTGCACTGGCAGGCAGGTTCTTTACCACTAGTGCTGCCTGGGAAGCTCCATAACTAGGTACACACAGATTTTAAATTGCAATTATTTCATTTTATACTGATATCCTTAGTATCATGAAATGTCTGTTTATCTTCAATAATGCCCATTTACTTAAGGTCCATGTTTTCTGATGCAAGTGTAATTGCTCACAATTTATTTGGTTAGTTCTTCTATGCTCAATTTGCATCTTTTTACTCTCAAATTTTCTGTTCTTGATATTTAAAATTCATCTCTTGTTAACACAGCATATTGTAAAGTTTAGTTTTTTATCCAGTCTGACAATTTTACTTAAAGTATTTCATCTATTTATATTTAATATAATTATGTATAATTTAATTATCTATAAATTAATTAAATTATTAATTTATAATATTATTAAAATTATTATTAATTTATAATAAACTATAGAAGGCAATGGCACCCCTCCAGTACTCTTGCCTGGAAAATCCCATAGATGGAGGAGCCTGGTGGGCTGCAGTCCATGGGGTCATGAAGAGTCTGACACAACTGAGCAACTTCCCTTTCACCTCTCACTTTCATGCATTGGAGAAGGAAATGGCAACCCACTCCAGTGTTCTTGCCTGGAGAATCCCAGGGACGGGGGAGCCTGGTGGGCTGCCGTCTATTGGATCGCACAGAGTTGAACATGACTGAAGTGACTTAGCAGCAGCAGCAGCATAAATTAATTAACTATAATTTAATATAGTTATAATATAGTTATATATATTATATAGTTATATAATATAGTTATAATTAATCAGATATGTTTCTATTATTCCAGTTTGCCTTTTATAATTTGTTAATTATATACATTTTTTTGCCTCTTTGAGTGGTTATGCTAGAGGTTACAGCATTACAATAGGTTCTAATGCAAATTTGTTTACCTTTTCCTTTCATTTCATTTTCCTGAAAAAGTTCCTTGAATTTTCTTGTAAGGAAGGACTCACTGGTGAGAACTTTTCTGTAGTTATTTTTCTGAAAATAATTTTATTTTACCTTCATCTTTAAGAATATTTTTATTTCCCCCATATGATCCTTTGAAAAAATTATTCCATTTTCTTCTGGCTTCCATCATTTCCTCTGAGAAATCAGATGCAAGTCGTTTCTGTTTCTTTGAATTAAAATTTTTTTTAAACTTCTATAAGTCTCCTTAGGTGTTCAAGTTTAAAAGTTTGACACTCATGTGTCTAAATGTGGTTATCTACGTATTTAAAACTGTGTGAGGTTTGGTGAGCTTCTTGAATCTGTAGATGAATCACTTTTTTTAGTTTTAGAAAATGCTTAACATTCTTGGTCTCCTCTCCTGGAATAGCATTTATATGTTCCAGTTGAGTATTTCCCATATGTTTCCTATGCAGTCTTTTTCTATTCTTTTTTCTCCTTTGTTTCAGTTTGTGTATATTTTCAGTTCAGTTCAGGTGCTCAGTCATGTCTGACTCTTTGCGACCCCACGAATCGCAGCACACCAGGCCTCCCTGTCTATCACCAACTCCCGGAGTTCACTCAGACTCATGTCCATCGAGTCAGTGATGCCATCCAGCCATCTCATCCTCTGTCGTCTCCCCTTCTCCTCCTGCCCCCAATCCCTCCCAGCATCAGAGTCTTTTCCAAAGAGTCAACTCCTCGCATGAGGTGGCCAAAGTACTGGAGTTTCAGCTTTAGCATCATTCCTTCCAAAGAAATCCCAGGGCTGATTTCCTTCAGAATGGACTGGTTGGATCTCCTTGCAGTCCAAGGGACTCTCAAAAGTCTTTTCCAACTCCACAGTTCAAAAGCATCAATTCTTCAGCACTCAGCCTTCTTCACAGTCCAACTCTCACATCCATACATGACCACAGGAAAAACCATAGCTTTGACTAGACGGAACTTAGTCAGCAAAGTAATGTGTCTGCTTTTGAATATGCTATCTAGGTTGGTCATAACTTTTCTTCCAAGGAGTAAGCGTCTTTTAATTTCATGGCTGCAATCACCATCTGCAGTGATTTTGGAGCCCCCCAAAATAAAGTCTGACACTGTTTCCACTTTTTCCCCATCTATTTCCCATGCCAAAGGGTGGTGTCATCTGTATATCTGAGGTTATTGATATTTCTCCCGGCAGTCTTGATTCCAGCTTGTGCTTCTTCCAGCCCAGTGTTTTTCATGATGTATTCTGCATATAAGTTAAATAAGCAGGGTGACAATATACAGCCTTGACGTATTCCTTGTCCTATTTGGAACCAGTCTGTTGTTCCATGTCCAGTTCTAACTGTTGCTTCCTGACCTGCATACAGATTTCTCAAGAGGCAGGTCAGGTGATCTGGTATTCCCATCTCTTTCAGAATTTTCCACAGTTGATTGTGATCCATACAGTCAAAGGCTTTGGCATAGTCAATAAAGCAGAAATAGATGTTTTTCTGGAACTCTCTTGCTTTTTCAACGATCCAGCAGATGTTGGCAATTTGATCTCTGACTCCTCTGCCTTTTCTAAATCCAGCTTGAACATCTGGAAGTTCATGGTTCATGTATTGCTGATGCCTGGCTTGGTAAAATTTGAGCGTTACTTTACTAGCATGTGAGATGAGTGCAATTGTGTGGTAGTTTGAGCATTTTTGGCATTGCCTTTCTCTGGGACTGGAATGAAAACTGACCTTTTCCAGTCCTGTGGCCACTGCTGAGTTTTCCAAATTTGCTGGCATATTGAGTACAGCACTTTCCCAGCATCATCTTCCAGGATTTGAAATAACTCAATTGGAATTCCATCACCTCCACTAGCTTTGTTTGTAGTGATGCTTTCTAAGGCCCACTTGACTTCACATTCCAAGATGTCTGGCTCTAGGTGAGTGATTACACCATCATGATTATCTTGATCATGAAGATCTTTTTTGTACAGTTCTTCTGTGTATTCTTGCCATCTCTTCTTAATATCTTCTGCTTCTGTTAGGTCCATACCATTTCTGTCCTTTATCAAGCTTATCTTTGCATGAAATATTCCTTTGGTATCTCTAATTTTCTTGAAGAGATCTCTAGTCTTTCCCATTCTGTTGTTTTCCTCTATTCCATTGCATTGAATGTTGAGGAAGGCTTTCTTATCTCTCCTTGCTATTCTTTGGAACTCTGCATTCAAATGGTATATCTTTTCTTTTCTCCTTTGCTTTTCACTTCTCTTCTTTTCACAGCTATTTGTAAGGCCTCCCCAGACAGTCTTGCCTTTTTTGCATTTCTTTTCCATGGGGATGGTCTTGATCCCTGTCTCTTGGACAATGTCATGGTCCTCCATCCATAGTTCATCAGGCACTCTATCTATCAGATCTAGTCCCTTTAATCTAGTTCTCACTTCCACTGTAAAATCATAATGGATTTGATTTAGATCATACCTGAATGGTCTAGTGGTTTTCTCTACTTTCTTCAATATAAGTGTGAATTTGGCAATAAGGAGTTCATGATCTGAGCCATAGTCAGCTCCCAGTCTTGTTTTTGCTGACTGTATAGAGCTTCTCCATCTTTGGCTGCAAAGAATATAATCAATCTGATTTCTGTGTTGACCATCTGGTGCTGTCCATGTATAGAGTCTTCTCTTGTGTTGTTGGAAGAGGGTGTTTACGATGAGCACTTTGTTCTCTTGGCAAAACTCTATTAGCCTTTGCCCTGCTTCATTCAGTACACCAAGGCCAAATTTGTCTGTTACTCCAGGCGTTTCTTGACTTCCTACTTTTGCATTCCAGTCCCCTATAATGAAAAGGACATCTTTTTTGGGTGTTCTAAAAGGTCTTGTAGGTCTTCATAGAACAGTTCAACTTCAGCTTCTACAGCATTACTGGTTGGGTCATAGACTTGGATTACTGTGATATTGAATGATTTGCCTTGGAGACGAACAGAGATCATTCTGTCGTTTTTGAGATTGCATCTAAGTACTGCATTTCAGACTCTTTTGTTGACCATGATGGCTACTCCATTTCTTCTAAAGGATTCCTGCCCACAGTAGTAGATATAATGGTCATCTAAGTTAAATTCACCCATTCCAGTCCATTTTAGTTCGTTGATTCCTATATGTCGACGTTCACTCTTGTTATCTCCTGCTTGACCATTTCCAATTTACTTGATTCACGGACCTGACATTCCAGGTTCCTATGCAATATTGCTCTTTACAACATCGGACCTTGCTTCTATCACCAGTCACATCCACAGCTGGGTATTGTTTTTGCTTTGGCTCCATCCCTTCATTCTTTATGGAGTTATTTCTTCACTGATCTCCAGTAGCATATTGGGCACCTACTGACCCAGGGAGTTCCTCTTTCAGTATCCTATCATTTTGCCTTTTCATTCTGTTCATGGGGTTTTCAAGGCAAGAATACTGAAGTGGTTTGCCATTCCCTTCTCCAGTGGCCCACATTCTGTCAGACTGCCCACCATGACCCGCACATCTTGGGTGGCCCCACAAGGCATGGCTTAGTTTCATTGAATTAGACAAGGCTGTGGTCCTAGTGTGATTAGATTGACTAGTTTTCTGTGAGTATAGTTTCCTTGTGTCTGTCCTCTGGTGCCCTCTCACAACACCTACCATCTTACTTGGGTTTTTCTTACCTTGGCTCTGGGGTATCTCTTCACAGCTGCTCCAGCAAAGCGCAACCTCTGCTCCTTACCTTGGATGAGGGGTATCTCTTATGGCTGCCCCTCCTGACCTTGATCGTGGAGTAGCTCCTCTTGGCCCTCCTGCGCCCGTGCAGCCATCCCTCCTTGAATGTGTATATTTTATTGGATATTTATATTATTTGTGTATTTTATACTGAGTCCACTTACCCTCTCTGTCTGCTGTTGCTAAACTCAACCTGTCAGTTTTTTTAAAGCAGATATTGTAATTTTTCATAGTGTTCATTTAATATTTTATAGTGTAAGTTTAGTTCTTGATTATATTTTAATTATTTTATCTATGTTGTCATTTTAAATTTTTATTAAGTATATTTATCATAACTATTTTAAAGTCATTGCATGCTAATTATAAATGTTGGTATTATTCCTTTTATTATTTAATTATCAATCATATGTTCTTGTCTCTTCCTTTGACTTGTTATTTTTATTTCTTTCTAGATATTGTACAGTTCTGAAGGATACAGATAAATTTATATCTCAGCAGGGATGAGTGGCGCTTTCCTCTATTAGACAGATAAGGTAAAGGGGTGAACTGGGTGGCTGAAATTCTATTTTGGTAAAATTCTATCTTCCTTTAACTTGCCCTGTTTTTATGGAGTGACCTTCCAGCCTTTTGATTGCGATCCTATCAGATTCCCATTTCTTCAGATCTAAGTAATTACAGGAGATTCAGCTCTCACTTTCAGAGGCTTCTATCCTAGCTCTCCAATTTCTTATCCTAAACAGACTCAAAATCTTGCAAGTATCTTAAAGGGAAGACCAGTAGTGTACTTAAAGTATGTCCCATCTTGATGGAGAATCTTTGTTTACTAAACTCTGAAAAACTGTAAGATATTTTATTCTGTGTTTTAGAAGCTTTGGCCTAGTTGATAGCCTTTTGCTCAGCCCCAGAGCTAAAGAATGACTTATGGGAAAATCTTTCAAATTTCTAACCTGCTACTAACTGACCAAAAATACTTTGTGAACTATTTCTCCAAGAAGAAGTTCTGCATCTCATTCCGTACCCAATATTCACAAATGTCCTCCAGGGAAGAAAAAAAAAATTCCTTGTGAGTGTCATTTCATCTCTGAACAGTTCTTCATTCCCTGGAATTTTAGCTCATCTATTCTTCATAGTTTTCACAGCTCTGAAATGCCTTTAAAATATAATGCTTATAATTTATCTTTTTTTGAGCTGTTACAGTGGACTTTTCATGACCTACTTTATCTTACTTGAAAGTGGAAGTTTCTTGAGAGACTGTTCTTTATTAGTGAGCAAAATTGATGCATTGTGGTTAATCCAATCCTCAATAAATATTTACTGAATACATTCATGTCAATAAGGAATACATTTGGCTGTGAGTAATAGAAAATCTGACTATAGTAGCTTAAAGAAACACATATTTCTCCTGCTCACTTAATAAGAACTCAAGAGTTAGGCAGTAACTAATATTGTTTCAGCAGCTCAATGATGTCAGTGTTGATGATGTCTCTGAAATTCTCTTGGCATTTCCCAAATGGATCTCATCTCGGAGTCACCAGATGGCTACAACTTCAAATAATATTTCCACACTCAAGGCAAAAAGAACACAGAAGGAAAGGCCATGAGAGTCAACTGTGCTTTTTCCTGGGAAAACCATTGCTGTCCAAAATCTCTCAACTAATTTTAGATTGATTTGATTGACCAGACTCTGTCATATAGCCATACCAGCAATAAGGAGGGTGAGGAATTCAGTACTTATCTAATCAGGAGTTGATCAGATAAAGATTACATGTGACAAATAACCAATATCAAGGCAAAGAAAAATTCAGAGTCAAGGACAATCAATAGATGAGAGACCATCATAGCAGACTTCCAGGGGCAAGAAACAGCAAACCAAGTATACTTTGAGCACTACGATCACTTATTATCTCACATAATAAGATGCCTAGAGGAAGGATGAAGTAAGTTAACCTACAGGTTCCACAAAATCAATAAGGATCCTTACTATTTTACCTTTCTGTTCTGCCATTCCCAATAGCTAGAGCTCCATTCATGATCGTATATTGTCTATAGCAGCTTCAGGCCCCATATCTTTATACATCAAATTCCAAAGGTAAGACTAGGAATTATTCCTATCTTGGATCCCAAGAGCCTCCAACATACTCTCTCTCTTTTGCCAACAGACTTTCTTTCTCTATCTTAATAGTGTCATGCGATTAGTGTCAATGAGTGGCCTAAAGCAACCATTTTGAAGAGGTAATGAACTGATCACTAGTTCTTTTTTTTTCATTGTTTTATACTTTATTAATTGAAGGCATATTTGTCATTTACTATTTCCTAACATTTTATGATTTTCCTGAAGAATATGAAGTACAAAGAAAATCATATATCAAGGTTGGTTCAGCAGGCTTTGGCTGTGAGAGTCTCAAGGAATGACTGATCATTGATTTTCTTTCTTTTTTCTTTTTAACTGAAGTATAGTTGATATACAATGTTGAGTTGTGAAGAATGAATTAAATGAGACAATATTTGTAAAGCTGCAGCACACAGAAGACCCTCAAAATTGTTTGATCTTTTTCCTGTCTTTTCATAAAATAGCAATGTCTTGTGATATAGACATTCCAGACTGTGAGACTGCAGAAGTCAGGAAATGAGTGATCCCTGATTGCTAATAGCAACTTAGAGAACCAGTGCTAGAATGAGGGTTCCAGTCAGGGGGTTCCATGAGCTTCAGGGAAAAAATAAAACAAAACTGAAATTTAGCAATTGTTTTGTTGTAGCCATAGGCAGCAAACCTACATCACAGTAAGAGTACCTGTGGAAATATTTTTCACATTCATATCATATTTCAGTTATGGCCAATATCTTGAAATCTTTTTTTGCCTTCATCACTACTTTGAAATGACATTTATTATTATGTACTGCTCATAAAATCTTGTTCTTTAATGAACTGATAGAAAAGTGTGCACACACATTTCTAACTTCCTAAACTTTGTGTTTTTCTTTCTCATACATACATTTAAAAATATTTTGATGACTCAGTTTCAACAAACTTGGCTTCTTTTGTAAGCTATGTATTTTATTTGTTGTGTCTAAGGACATTACTTTGAGAAGCCCCTGGACTTTGTCAGCAGCAGCAGGGGGTAATAACAGAATGAACTCCTGCACCAGAGGGACTCAAGCATTGGTGGGGTGGGCCGCACGTGAACCCTAATAGCCCAGTACACCAGGCATTTGGGGGCAAGAAGCCCAGTGCTCTCCTGCCTGTGACCCTCAGCATAGGCAGGGCAGGAAGCAGATGACCCGGGCCTGGCAGCATCTGAGACTCTTTCCTGAGCATTCTTGTAAAAAAGCAACCACATTGCCACATGTGCCTGGAATTTGATTTCCAGGCCAAGTGTCAGCTTTTCCATGCTAAGACTCCCTCGGGTTTTGGCCCAGGTTCTCCTGCTGTCAAGGCCCAGCCCTTTCAATGCCTCGACCACCTGCCAGAGAGAACAGATTTATGGCCTTTTGGCCGCCACTTCTGAGTCACGTCGTCAGCCACAAGCTTCCACCTGCAGCCTTGGGAGGTGGGGGCTGCAAGGTGCCTGAGCAGACAACTGAGCTAACCCCGCTCAGCGGGGCAGCCTGCCCTTCCCTGTGGGCCAGCAGCCTTTACAGATTGTTCCAGTTTCCTCCCCTCTGCTCTAAAGGGGCATTTTCTTTTCGGAGAGTGCGTCTAAGTTTTTCCAATCTTATCTAGAAATCTTGGTTTCTCTCAAGTTATTCTTTTCTTCTGGAATCCAGCAACAAATTTGCCACAGGAAATGGTAGGGAGAGAGGCTTATGCAATGAGAGGATGTTGTTATAAATAGGAGCCCCTGCTGGACTTTCTTAAATAAACAGGTGGCTAAGGTTTCCAGGCCACGGTGGAACTAAAGCTCAGAGGCTGGGGAGACTGTTTTCCGTGTTAAAAGGAGTCTGTGAGTGTGAGTTAGTCACTCAGTCACGTCCGACTCTTTGCGACCCTGTGGCCTGTAGCCCACCAGCCTATCTCCTTCCAAACTCCTGCTTCTCCTGAAGTGAAGTGAGCCCTGTGACCACCTTGGTTTGGGGGGATAGTCCCACTGTCCCCTGCTAGATGAGGGAAGAGGGTTAAGCTTCTAGAGATAATGGCCTGAGTGGTGGGTTCTGTAGGGATGAAGAAAGCCCCCTGTGGCAGAAAATTCTCCCTCAGAACCTGAAATTACGTCACACACATGCATTATGTGTACATGTAATATATGTATATATATACTCATTACATATATTTATCTATTAATAAAGCTTCCAATGCTTCCAAGAGAAAAATACACAAAATTGTTTCAATTAGTTCCCTCTTTGCATTAGTAGCTTATCTGATTTTTTTCACCTCCAGGCTAACAGATTATGCATAGTGAGAGAGGATAGTATCATTCGATCCAGCATGGATGCTTAGAGAGTCCACACGTAAAGGGAAAAGAGGAGCCAAAGCAGAACTCTGGAGAATTGAGGAGGAGGAGCTGGTGAAGTTGACCCTTTGGATCCGAGAATGATCTTAGGCACATACTAGACAGTCAAATATTTATTAAATGAATGAGTGGAGAGTGGAAATTAAAACCATTGCTTTGTTTTACCTTTTTTTTTTTTTTTTTTACCATTTTTAATGCCCCTAACTCATTGGAAAAGACCCTGATGCTGGGAGGGATTGGGGGCAGGAGGAGAAGGGGACCTCAGAGGACGAGATGGCTGGATGGCATCACTGACTCGATGGACATGAGTTTGAGTAGACTCTGGAAGTTGGTGATGGACAGGGAGGCCTGGCGTGCTGCGATTCATGGAGTCGCAAAGAGTTGGACACGACTGAGTGACTGAACTGAACTGAACTGAACTGAACCTCATCCACCACCAAACTGAGGAGTTCTGGGTCTTGGGTAAACCCTTATAGAATCCCTAGAATTGGTTATTTCAAAGCTTTCCTGATCTTTGGGTAACTAAGGCATTGGTAACTGACTCACAGGGATGTATTTTTATAACTGTTAAACCCAAGGGAGTAAAACTGAAAGTGTTAATCACTCAGTCATGTCCAACTCTTAGCGAATCCATGGAGTAGCCTGCCAGGCTCCTCTGTCCGTGGAATTCTCCATATAAGAATACTGGAGTGGGTAGCCATTCCCTTCTCCAGGGGATCTTCCCCACCCAATCCTGCATTGCAAGATGCAATCCTCCTTTACTGTCTGAGCCAGGTGAGAGTAATTAGGAATAAATTTAAAACTAAGGGATGGGAATGAAGGCAGTGAAATAGCATCACTGTTCATAACATGAAGTATTATTTCCATTGCAGACAGACAGACCTATAAATTGAAGGCAGTTAGGAAACCGTTTCTCTTCCTATTTGTTTAGGGCCTATTGTCTCTAAGAATTAAAATATCCATCAGAAGTGAAGTTTAGCAAGTTTGTAACATTGCACTTACAGATCTTTCAAACTGTGTGGAATAGATGGATAGATGGATGAATGGAGAGAAAAATAAAGAACAAAAATTCACTGAATTTCGACTGAGAACACTACACAATGTTAGAACTGGTGAATTTTTATTTGTCTCAGATTAATGCAGACTATAAATATAAAGAATTATCTTTTACCTTAATATTAGTCAATATTAATGAAGTTTCAGTTTTTCCTCTCTAGATCAAGCTTATCTTTGGCTTTTACTATCCCAATGTGTTTTGCTGGGGTATGTGACTTGACATATTTAAGTGGATTCAATCAAACCTGACTTTATATTTTAGATATGTTTAATAAATGTAAACATTCATACTGGAAGCAAATAGAGACACACTTTTCACATGATATCCGTGTCTTATGGCCTTTCCAAGTGATACTAGTTGTAAAGAACCTGCTCGCCAATGCAGGAGACGTAAAAGACACAGGTTCAAAGCCTAGGTTGGGAAGATACTCTGGAGGAGGGCATGGCAAGCCACTCCAGTATTCATGCCTGGAGAATCTCATGGACACTGGAGCCTGGTGGGTGACAGTCCATGGGGTCACAAAGAGTCGGACATGGCTGAACTGACTTAGCATGTATGCATGCATGAATGCATCTGTATCTTATACCTTAAAGAGTGTCTAAAAGAAAATACACATAAGTGAACTTAATCACATTTTAATGAGCCCCACATTGTCACCTAGATAGATTTATCAACATCATGTTTCTAAAGCAAAAAATGAAATGTAGTTTTATTCATATGTATCAATAAATATATTCAATCAAACCATATAATTACTTTGACAACTGAATGAGTTATCCAGCTGGCCTAAATTGATTGAGCTAACCTCTGTAATTGCTAACTCTAAATTTCTTTTTGTTCATTAGAATAATTCTAATACAAATTTAAATAGACAATGCAAATGTCCAAACTGTACAATAGAAATGTCACTTGATTTCAGAAATGTCAGTTCTTAGATACTTTTAGATGAGAGCAAGACAGAAGTAGTTCCTGTCAAATTTTACGGGGTTGCTCACAAAAAAATAAAAATTAAATTAAAAATAAAAAATGGAGGACAAGGGCATTCTGACTGTGATGTTCAGTGTCCTGCCAATTCTATTACACATCATTCTTCAAAATATATTTCACAGTGATTAATGCTAACTTAAAGTGATTTCATATGGTGTTTTACTTGATCATAAGATTTTCTAAGATTTATGGATAATTTAATGTATTTTTATTAGATAACTTGAAAGGGGAACTATTTTTAAATAAATTCCTGTAGACAAATAATGCCACTTACAATATTTTATCTCCTGTTTGGGGCTTTGGGAGCATGGGACTGTGTACAAGGATCTTTACAAATTTAGCTTCTAATATGTATCTGTTGTACAAACGTGAAACACTTCAGCATTCAAATTTACAAGTCCCTAAGGGAATTAGAATTTAATGAACTAAAGAGAGACTTACACCTCTATTTATCAATATTTAGCATGTTACATGGACAGACGTGTTCAGAACAGGGATTTTGTCATTCGTTGCTTCAACATCAACGAGGTAAAGTCAGGTCATATCTATCTTATTAACAAGGAAACTGAGTCATCTAGTGCTAAAATGTTTTTCTATGAATCCTACAACTGTTCAGTATCAAATTTAAAAATATATTAATATTTCTCAGCTAACTGGAAGTGGCCTCATTGAAAAATGCCATTTTTGATTATGAGTTCTGAGTGTCCCAGTGAGAGAATGTTTGCAATTTGATCAAAAAGTATTTGGCTGCAGTGCGTGTTTGAGGCCATGGTGACCCGTGAGCCTCAGCTATCTGACAGTCACGCCTCATTTTTCCTGGTGGTGGCCTAGATGTAAGTTACTGTTACCGGTACCAGAGAAGAAGGGAAGAGAAATCAGTTTATTATAATCACACATTCATTCTCCTCATCCACTTCTCTAGACTATGAAAAGCCTTAGTGAAAATAAAAATTCTACTTTTTTATTTTGGCATGGGAAAGAATAAGAGAAATTCTAGTTATTGTTAAGCATTTAAAGAGAACTTGTATCTAAATATTATTAATATCTTTAATGTAGAGGTTTTAGGAAGCAAATAATTTTTTCATTTCCTAAACATCTAGCTCAGTTATTCAGGAGACCTTTTTTGAGTAGAATGTGAAATGCAGTGGAAAACTATGGAGGTAACTATATGCCAAAGTTTTATTATATTTGTAGAGGAAGGAGAATAAAAATAGGAATTTCATGGCACATTTACCTTTATAATCCTTGAATAAGTCATTTCAATTGTTTGGGATCTGATATTTTCACCTGTAAAGTGAATGCATTGTGCCATAATATCACTAAGGACCATTATCTCTGAGACACTATTATTCTTTGCTTCTTTTTTAGTCTCCTTGATGTGTTAGGGAGATTTTAAGGAACAAAAGACATTTTTATAATAGCCTGAGAACCTTTATACTGCCTTCTGTGTATTATTTCACATAGTTTGAAGCTGTTTATGAGACAGAATGAACTAAAAACTGTAGGCCAGGACAAGGGATTTGTGATCAGAACCTCAAAGTACTTCTCTGACAAGAGACAAAAATAAAAAGATAATAGTATTGCTGTCATTAAAATAATAGCAACAAAACCCACATGTAGTTATAAAAGTCTTTAGCAACACACATTCTTAAAAGCCAAGTCTTAGACCAATTACTTCATGAAAGTGTCTCTTTAGGTTTGCATTAATAGGTCTCTTTTGGTGATTGTTTTAAAATTTTTTCAGCTTTTCTTCCTTATATTCTCTGTATTTCTCTCTTCCTTTTACCGTTTTCTCCCTCAAGTGAAGGACTAGGCCATTTGTAATTATGATTATGGGTGTGATATTACAATACTTTCATTTAAAATTATTTTTTTACGTATTTGGCTGCTTCGGGTCATAGTTGTGGCACATGGGATCTTCACTGCATCGTGCAGGAGTGTTCCTTCTTTGCATCATGCAGGATCTTTGTTGCAGGGCATGGACTCTCTAGTTGTGGCACACTGGCTTAGTTGCTCCGTAGCACGTGGATCCCTGAAAAGGAATCAGACCTACATTCCTTGTATTGCAAGGTAGGTTCTTAACCAGTAGACCACCAGGAGAGTCCCAATATTATAGTCCTTTTAGATTTACATCTAAATGTAAATGGTTTCTTCACCATAATTAAAAAGTAGAATAGTCTAAATTTTCACTTTTTAAAAACTAAAACCACAATTCCTTTTACAACTGTGGCCCTCGATTGCTCATGGGCGTGTTCTCTTCTCCGGTACTTGGCTACTCCGTTGAGTTCCTTTACACTATCATATCATCTGAAACACAGCAAACTTCCCTATGGAAACACATGGGGAGTAATGAAGGCTCTTTTTCAGCTCCAAAAGGCTCCAGACAATCAGGCTGGGGCATCTTGCTTCTCTGGGAATTTAAGGAAAATGAATAAAACTACATCACTGTTACACTGAGCATCTAGAGCTTGCACATGTGATTCTGTTATGCCTGACAAAGGCTAATACCTAACCGATTTCACTGGAAAATGAAGTATTTTAGCAAAAAAAGATTCATCTCAATGTGGCCTGAAACTACAAAGGAACCGAAAAACCAAGAAACAGCCCCTTTTAGTTGAGAAATACAGATGCCTTTGCTTTTTCATTGGCAAAGGCAACCGTTTTTGCCATTAGACATTTTATTTTCAAGAAACAGCTGTCCAGTTTGGACCTGTCATTTCTGTGACTGTGATTAGTAAGAGATGTTAGGAACAGTCAAGTGACTCAAAGAAGTAGAGCCTACCAAGGCAGGAAGCCCATAACCCAACTGTAAGTATTTTTTGGAAGAAAAAGTACTTAAGGGACACTGCGATAATAATTTTCCTTCTGTGAGTGATTGTCTTTATATTTTGCTTTTCTGAATAAAAGCCTATTATAATTAGTAACTATTTTTAGACATACATTAATTGCCATGTGGCCATGGAGTGCTTGTTAACTCTTTTCAAGTCCTGGAATTTAGAACAAATGTGAAGCAACCAATGGCCTTCATGGCTTTCAGATAATAGTAATAATCCCTTCCTATTTGTGTTTTACTTTGCATTTTATAAAACTATTCTGTGCCTGGTATAATTTTTAATCTTATCATGTCTGGTAGAGAGTGAGAGTAACTTTATTCCAACTTCACAGATTATTACCAGCCCAGGAGTGGCAAAGTCACACGTTCCCAATTATTGTGCCTACTTGATTGTACCATTTTCAAAGTGCTCTAAGAGTTCTCATCTGTACACACAGATAAATGCAATTTACTGCATTAGAACGTTTTGTTCATTACTCTTTGTCCTTTGAAGTAAAGGACCATGTATTTTATTTCTTATTTATATCCAGCTCTTAACTGAAAACATAGTAAATCCTCAATTAACTTCACATTGGTCATTTGATTCAATTGAGTCTGAGAAAAGTTGATGTAGAAACAACCAAAAGTCAGAGTTCTCCATGAAAAAATAACCTGGTACATAGTTTTATCCTTCCTAATCTGTAAGTCACTTGCTTTTCCCATTGCTTACCTGCATGGTATCAGAACTCTATTTTTAGGTTTAACTGATAAATTGCTGCACATCATTTATCAGAAATTCTGTGTCTCAGGTAAGAAAACCTAGCCTCTGCATTCTAGAAAGGCGGACATTTATAGACACATTTGGTCAAATTCTGTGGTTAAAAAAAGCAAATTGGGAATTCAGTTATTGGAAATATGCTCAAGATCAAGTTTGTTACATGTTAATAAGGCACACACACATGGATAAAAACATTCATTGAAACTGTTGTCTTTCAATATCCATTCTCTCCTCCATTAGTAAGAAAATTCCTAGTTAGCTGGGCACAGAAATCACTGAGAATAAAGAGTATTTTCCAAGTTTTCTTTGCATGGTCATCTCAAGCTTTCCTGGTAGCTGAGCTGGTAAAGAATCTGCCTGCAATGCAAGAGACACCAGTTCAATTCCTGGGTTGGGAAGATCCTCTGAAGAAGGGATATGCTACCCACTGGAGTATTCTTAGGCTTCCTTGGTGGCTCAGATGGTAAAGAATTCACCTGCGATGTGGTATGCCTGGGTTTGATCCCTGGGTTGGAAAAACCTCCTGGAGGAGGGCATGGCAACCCACTCCAGTATTCTTGCCTGGAGAAACCCCATGGGCAGAGGAGCCTGGAGGGCTACAGTCCAT
This sequence comes from Oryx dammah, assembly GCF_014754425.2. Taxonomy (NCBI): domain Eukaryota; kingdom Metazoa; phylum Chordata; class Mammalia; order Artiodactyla; family Bovidae; genus Oryx; species Oryx dammah. Next base: position 80,204,814 of record NW_024070203.1, read on the forward strand.
GGAATCACAAAGAGTCAGATGTGACTAAGCACAGCACAGCACAACATAGCCATCTCAATAGCCAATGGGCAGTAAGTAATTATGTCACATGCTTCCAGGAAGTGCTCTTAAAGGAAACATCTTTATTTATTTTTTTTTTCCTCTTCTTACTCTCTGCTGGTTTGAATGCAGTTATGATGGCTAGAGTTTGGTACTGTTTTGGTCCATTATGTGGATCCTAGTTGCAAAGATTAGTGGAGCAAAAAGTAGGAGGGGTCTGAATCCCTGATCCATGGACACCAGATCTATGGATGACCTTTTCTTGAAATAGACTTTTGTCTTGTCCAAGCCAGTTATTTTGAGTTTTGTGTCACCTGTGTACATGCTGCATGCTCAGTCATGTCTGACTCTTTGCAATCCCATGTATTATAGCCAACCAGGCTCCTCTGTCCATGGAATTTTCTAGACAAGAATGCTGGAGTGGGTTGCCATTTCTTTAATGCAGGGGATCTTCCTGGAATCTGCATCTCCTGCTTCTCCTGCATTTGCAGGCAGATTCTTTATCTACAGTTCATTTCAGTTCAGTTCAGTCGCTCAGTCGTGTCCAACTCTTTGCAACCCCATGAATTGCAGCATGCCAGGCCTCCCTGTCCATCACCAACTCCCGGAGTCTACTCAAACTCATGTCCATTGAGTCAGTGATGCCATCCAGTCATCTCATCCTCTGTCGTCCCCTTCTCCTCCTGCCCCCAATCCCTCCCAGCATCAGGGACTTTTCCAATGAGTCAACTCTTTACATAAGGTGACCAAAGTATTGGAGTTTCAGCTTTAGCATCAGTCCTTCTGATGAACACCCAGGACTGAGCTCCTTTAGAATGGACTGGTTGGATCTCCTTGCAAGGAGAAAGACTCTCAAGAGTCTTCTCCAACACCACAGTTCCAAAGTATCAATTCTTTGGTGCTCAGCGTTCTTCACAGTCCAACTCTCACATCCATACATGACCACAGGAAAAACCATAGCCTTGACTAGATGGACCTTTGTTGGCAAAGTAATGTTTCTGCTTTTGAATATGTTATCTAGGGTGGTCATAACTTTCCTTCCAAGGAGTAAGCGTCTTTTAATTTCATGTCTGCAGTCACCATCTGCAGTGATTTTGGAGCCCCCCAAAATAAAGTCTGACACTGTTTCCACTGTTTCCCCATCTATTTCCCATGAAGTGATGGGACCGGATGCCATGATCTTCGTTTTCTGAATGTTGAGCTTTAGGCCAACTTTTTCACTCTCCACTTTCACTTTCATCAAGAGGCTCTTTAGCTCCTCTTCACTTTCTGCCACAAGGGTGGTGTCATCTGCATATCTGAGGTTATTGATATTTCTCCCAGCAATATTGATTCTAGCTTGTGCTTCTTCCAGCCCAGCTGGACCTAAATTCAATGGAATCACTAAAATTAGATAAAAAGTAGAATGAGAATCAAAAGTATGTGAAGATTTCCAGTTTAAGTTCAGATATAGAAAAGGTTTTAGAGGTCATCATTCTTATCATCCTTATAATAAAAAAAATCCTGGAAACAATGAAAACAATCACTTTTCTTTGGCCTGTCAAAGAACTGAGGTCAAAGAGCAAACTACCTCCCAAACTCTGGAGAGGTACCTCCAGGAAGGACAGAGGACCTGAGCGTTTGCTTACCTGAGCCAATGTCTCTGGGATATTAAACTAGAAATTTTGATGAATTTCTGGAAGCCAAGTACGGGATAGCATTAAAGTAAGAAGCTCCTGGGCACCTCCACATATAAGCAGCATTTTCTTCCAAGAACCCAACCAGGCTCTCATAGGATGGATAAGGGAGAATCTGGAGAAAGTCCCCCTTGGTGCCATGGCATGGGGAGTGGAAGAATAGCCATAGTGAAATCCATGAAAACCCTTCTTCCTTAAGTTCAGTCTTCAAAGAGGACACTGTCAGAGGTTAATAGTGAAATCTCATCTCAGTGGGGATTGGGAACTCTATTCCACTAAGAGTCTCACCTAGGAAAACAAATAATTCACAGGGGAGAAGGCTTCAAGGACACAGACTAGGAAGACTGAGAATACCCACTGCAGTCAGAGAATGGATTAGGGGAAAAAGGAAGGAATCTCTGTTCCCGGAGAAGGGATAGAAACACTTGCAGATGCAGGTCCACTCCAATGGCTAAAGCTTCATCAGAAGATTAGAGAGTATTCCATCCCCAGGCATGCACATACACCCTACAGCCACACAGATAAAACTCCAGTAACTATAGCAGCAGATTACAGCTGAGGAATCTCCTGCAAACAGATTCTCTCTAAGAAATGGCATAAGCAAAGCCCCCAAACCAAAAAGGGAGGCAAAAGAAGGCCACTATAAGATTTTGAACCCTCTGGCATCCATGGATACAACAGACATCAAACACAGGCAAAATCTTAATCAGCTTTGCATAAATCCTCACTATCTATTGTTGTATACAATAAATCTGTGCATGCATAGTTGCTCAGTGGCATCTGATTCTTTGTGACCCCATGGACTGTAGTCCACTAGGCTCCTTTGTCCAATGGAATTATCCCAGCAAGAATACTGAAGTGCGTGGCCATTTTCTCTTCCAGGGACAATAAGTCCAACTATTAATAAAAAGTTATAAGAGATGCAAAAACACAGTCTGAAGAGACAAAGCAATCTTCAGAATAAAACTCAGATGTGACATGTGTTAGAATTATCAGAGAAGGAATTTAAAATAACTATATCACGGACTCGATGGACATGAGTCTGAGTGAACTCCGGGAGATGGTGATGAACAGGGAGGCCTGGTGTGCTGCAATTCAGGGGGTGGCAAAGAGTCGGACACGACTGAGCGACTCAACTGAACTGAATATATTAAAAGCTCTAATGGAAGACATAGTCTATTCAAGTCCAGATAGGTAAAGTCAGCAGAGATAGGAAAATTGTAAGGAATCAGAAGGAAATGTTAGAAATCTAAAACAAAGGAATATATAAAAGTAATTCCTTTGATGGGCTCATCAGCATATTCAATAAAGCTAAGGAAAAAATTAGTGAACTTGAAGATAGGTCAGTAGAAATCACCTCAACTGAAATGCCAAGAAAATAATGAATTAAAATAAAAATACTTAATAGAGCATCTAAGAACTGTGAAGCAATGTCAAATTGTGTAACATAAGCATAACTTAGATAATGGAAAGGGAAGACAAAGGGAGAACAGAACAGAATTATTTGAGGAAATGATGATAGAAAAAGTTTTCCAAAATTAATTAGAAATACTAGACAACAGATCCAAGAAACTCAGAAATAAGGATAAACCCCAAATGCATGTACAAACATACCCTTATACAAACTGATGAAAACTCAGAAAAATGATAAAATCTTGAAGGAAAGCCAAAGTGGGGGAAAAACTCCTTACTTAAGAAAAGTTTAAGAATTAGAAAAATAAAAATTTGTCTAAGTGGATGGTTGGTTTGTAGCTAAATATTTGAGGTGCCAAATAAAACTAAAACTTTGGCACTTTTTAAAAGCAAGATCTGGAAACACGTCATAGTCATTATTACTATAAGTCATGACATGTTTAATTGAGCAGCAGGTCTCGGGCAATGGATTGCTATAGCTCGACCCTGTATCCATCACTCTTCAAGTTCAAAATGTTCATTTACTTTTTAGTGCTTCAATTGACCCTCATATGTTGATGGCATTATCTATCGTATTTTCCAACTAAAATATTGTTCTTAAACCATGAGAGTTGTATAGTTCCTAAATGAAGGTCTAAAGGAAATTCACTGAGGAACTGAGAGTTCTTTGCATGACTATAATGACATTTTAGAAGGCATTCAGAAATGAATAACAATAAAATGCATACTCCCTTCTGATATTCAATATAGGATAGAGCTGGGACTTGCTGTGTTTGTGAGCGAACAGGATAGAACACAGTTTCTATTGCTTTGTAACTATCTGTGTGTGCTCAGTTGTGTTCAACTCTGCAGCTCCATGGACTGTAACCTGCTAGGCTCCTCTGAACACGGAATTTCCCAGGCAAGCATTCTGAAGTGGGTGGCCATTTCCTACTCCAGGGGATCTTCCCAACCTAGGGACTGAACTCACATCTCCTGAGTTTCTTTTGTTGGCAGGTGGATTCTTCACCACTAGCATCACCTGTCCCATCTATACCATTCCAGTTAAGTAAGCTAGCTCAGAATATGGTAGTAGCTTAGGAACTGATAATGCAATTATACTTATTGGGTTTTTTTATATTGAACTATGCATACTGCCCATTGCATCTCTACTTTGTGATCTGAACCACTTCCCTTTTTTGAGAGTGTTCCTATGAGTTTTCTACAGAGTGGGAACCATAAAGTTTATACCTGAGCAATGTCTGTCCCATGAAAATATGTCATCCATAAACACTTCATCTGTCATTTAAGGTACCAATGAGCAAAATGACAGTTAAGCTTTGGAGTCTTATACTTGAAAAGTATTTTTCAATAATTTTAAGAATTTTAAAACAACCTCTTGGAGTAAATAATGGAAAAAACAATTTCTGAACAAGGATTTATGCAATGATATTCACATATTTGGACACATAAGACATATTAAGTAGTAAAGAAATTATTCTGGAAGATTGATTTTCATCCTAGAAGTGAATGCTGTACTTTGTCCCAGACTGCATTTATTCAGAGAACATTCACCAACCTAGAATTTACACTTGACATGTTCCAGAGAGACCTGGGGCAGAGTAAAGAGAGAAATCTTATTGGAATGGCATCGAAAGCAAGAATTGCTTGACTATGTAAGCAATTTTTCTGAAGAAAAAATTTTTTCTTTCCACAGATTTTTTTTGAAGAAAACTTGTCCTTTTTCAAAGAAATCAGAAAAAAAGAGAATAGTATAAAATTCAGGTTTGCCTAACCGAAAGATCATAAATATGTGGATTTTAAAGAAGGAAGCTAGCATTTAATGTACCTACTATGTGGCAGATACTGTGTTTGTATTTATCTTTCCAACTCTATCACCAGCTGCATATCAGGAGAGCCATTTTTTCCAAATTTTTTCCTCTCTGAGCAAAGCCAGGGTAATCATTTTATAGGAGTTACCTAGAATGAGAGGGACCATGTCCAGATCCAGCATCTTAGTCCATTCAGGATGCTATAACAAAAGTACCATAAACTGGGTAGCTTATAAACAACAGAAATTTATTTCTCACAGTTCTAGAGGCTGTGAGTTCAAGATTACAACACCAGTAGATTTGGGTTCCAACAAAAGACCTCAAATAAAGTATGCAGCCCAATTTCTAAAAATTGGAAAACATATAATAAATACTAATTGCAAGCATATACATATATATGCACACACATATGTATATATATAATACTTTATATAAAGATATACATACATGGATATGTGTGATACTAAAAACTCAGTCTCTGTGTACCAGTGCCAAATCAAATTTTGGAGGTAGAGTTTTGGGTGAAATAGCAAAGAAGAGCTTTATTGTCTTCAACAGGCAAAGAGAGACACAATGGACTTGTGTCTCACAAACTGTGTGTCCCAACCTGCAGGTTTTTATTTTGCTAATAATGAACGATGTTGAGCATCTTTTCATGTGTTCATTGGCCATCCATATGTCTTCTTTGGAGAAATGTCTGCTTTTTTTTTTTTTTTTTTGACTGGGCTGTTTGCTTTTCCCTTGTCAGTTGCTTCTTTGGCAATTATTTTCTCACATTCTGAGGAAGTGTCTTTTAATCTAGTTTATTGTTTCCTTTGCTGTGCAAAAGGCTTTAAGTTTAATTAGGTCTCATTTGTTTACTTTTGTTTTTATTTCCATTACTTTTAGAAGGTGGGTCAAAGAGGATCTTGCTATGACTTATATCAAAGAAGGCATTATATATGTTTCCTCTAAGAACTTTAGACTTTATGGCCTTACATTTAAGCCTAAAATCCATTTTGAGTTTATTTTTACGTATGGTGTTAGAAAGTGTTCTAATTTCATTCTTTCACATGTATCTGTTCAGTTTTCCCAGCACCAATTACTGAAGAGTCTGTCTTTTACTCATTGTATATTCTTGCCTCCTTTGTCAAAGATAAGATCCTCATGGGTGGATGGGTTTATCTCTGAGCTTTCTGCCTTGTTCCATTGTCCTATACTTCTGCTTTTGTGCCAGTACCATACTGTCTTGATGATGGTAGCTTTGTAGTGTACTCTGAAGTCAGGAAGATTGATTCCTCCAGGTCCACTTTTCTATCTCAAGACTGCTCTGGCTATTCAGAGTCTTCTGTGTTTCCATACAAATTGTTAAATTTTTTATTCTAGTTCTGTGAAAAATACTATTGGTAGTTTGATAGGGATTGCACCTAATCTGTGGATTTCTTTGGGCAGTAGAGTCATTTTCACAATATTGATTCTTTCAATGTGAAGACAAGGAATATCTCTCTATTTGTGTTTTCTTTGATTTCTTTAATCAGTGTCATATAGGTTTCTGCATACAACTCTTTTGTCTCTTTAGATAGGTTTATTCCTAGGAATTTTATTCTTTCTGTTGAAACAATAAATAAGAATGTTTCCTTGATATTTCTTTCTGACTTTTTTATTATTATTGTATAAGAATGCAAAGAATTTCTGTATATTAATTTTATATCCTACAACTTTATCAAATTCAGTCATTAGTTCCAGAGATTTACTGGTGGCATCTTTAGGATTTTCTTGGTATAGAGTCATTCATCTGCAAACAGTGAGTATTTTACTTCTTTTCCAATCTGGATTCATTTTATTTCTTTTTCTTCTCTGATTGCCATGGCTAGGACTTCCAAAACTATGTTGAATGATAGTGGTGAGAGTGGACACCTTTGGCTTCTACCATTCTAGAGAAAATGCTTTCAGTTTTTCACCACTGAGAATGTTTGCTGTGGTCTTATCATACATGGTCTTTATTATATTGAGGTAGTTTGCTTCTATGTGCATTTTCTGGAGAGTTTTTATTATAAATGGGTGCTGAATTTTGTTCAGTTCAGTTCAGTCGCTCAGTCGTGTCCGACTCTTTGCGACCCCATGAATTGCAGCACGCCAGGCCTCTGTGTTCATCACCAACTCCCGGAGTTCACTCAGATTCATGTCCATTGAGTCTGTGATGCCATCCAGCCATCTCATCCTCAGTCGTCCCCTTCTCCTCCTGCCTCCAATCCCTCCCAGCATCAGAGTTTTTTCCAATGAGTCAACTCTTCTCATGAGGTGGCCAAAGTACTGGAGTTTCAGCGTTAGCATCATTCCTTCCAAAGAACACCCAGGGTTGGTCTCCTTCAGAATGGACTGGTTGGATCTCCTTGCAGTCCACGGGACTCTCAAGAGTCTTCTCCAACACCACAGTTCAAACGCATCAATTCTCCAGCGCTCAGCCTTCTTCATGGTCCAACTCTCATATCCATACATGACCACAGGAAAAACCATAGCCTTGACTAGACGGACCTTAGTCGGCAAAGTAATGTCTCTGCTTTTGAATATACTATCTATGTTGGTCATAACTTTTCTTCCAAGGAGTAAGCGTCTTTTAATGTCATGGCTGCAGTCACCATCTGCAGTGATTTTGGAGCCCCAAAATATAGAGTCTGACACTGTTTCCACTGTTTCCCCATCTATTTCCCATGAAGTGATGGGGCCGGATGCCATGATCTTTGTTTTCTGAATGTTGAGCTTTAAGCCAACTTTTTCACTCTCCTCTTTCACTTTCATCAAGAGGCTTTTTAGTTCCTCTTCACTTTCTGAATTTTGTTAAAAGCTTTTTATGCATCTATTGAAATGGTCATATGGTTTTTATCCTTCATTTTGTTTATATGGTATATCACATTGGTTAATTTGCATGTATTCAAGAATCCTTGCATCCTTGGGATAAACCCTAGTTGATCATAGTGTGTGACCCTTTTAAGTGTTGTTGGATTCTGTTTGCCAGTATTTTGTCAGGATTTTTGCATCCAAGTTCATCAGTAATATGGCCTGTAATTTTATTTTTTTGTGATATCTTTTTTTGGTTTTGGTGTCAGTGTGATGGTGGCATCACAGAATGAGTCTGGAAATATTCCTCCTTCTGCAACTTTTGTAAGCATTTGAGAAGGATAGGTGTTATTTCTTTTCTAGACATTTGATAAAATTTACCTGTGAAGCCACCTGGCTCTGGGCTTTTGTTGTTGATAGATTTTTTATCACAGTTTTGATTTTGATATTTGTGATTGGTGTGCTCATGATTTCTATTTCTTCCTGGTTCAGTTTTGGAAGGTTGTACTTATAATTTGTCCATTTCTTCAAGGTTGTCCATTTTATTGGCATACAGTTGCTTGTAGAAGTCTGTTATGATCCTTTGTGTTTCTGCATGTGGATCACAAGAAACTGTGGAAAATTCTGAGAGAGATGGGATAACCAGACCAGCTAACCTGCCTCTTGAGAAATCTGTTCACAGGTCAGGAAGCAACAGTTAGAACTGGACATGGAACAACAGACTGGTTCCAAATAGGAAAAGGAGTACGTCAAGGCTGTATATTGTCACCCTGCTTATTTAACTTCTATGCAGAGTACATCATGAGAAACGCTGGACTGGAAGAAACATAAGCTGGAATCAAGATTGCTGGGAGAAATATTAATAACCTCAGATATGCAGATGACACCACCCTTATGGCAGAAAGTGAAGAGGAGCTAAAAAGCCTCTTGATGAAAGTGAAAGAGGAGAGTGAAAAAGTTGGCTTAAAGCTCAACATTCAGAAAACAAAGATCATGGCATCTGGTCCCATCACTTCATGGGAAATAGATGGGGAAACAGTGGAAACAGTGTCAGACTTTATTTTGGGGGGCTCCAAAATCACTGCAGATGGTGACTGCTGACATGAAATTAAAAGACTCTTACTCATTGGAAGAAAAGTTATGACCAATCTAGATAGTATATTCAAAAGCAGAGACATTACTTTGCCGACTAAGGTCCGTCTAGTCAAGGCTATGGTTTTTCCTGTGGTCACGTATGGATGTGATAGTTGGACCATGAAGAAGGCTGAGCACCAAAGAATTGATACGTTTGAACTGTGGTGTTGGAGAAGACTCTAGAGGGTCGCTTGGACTGCAAGGAGATCCAACCAGTCCATTCTGAAGGAGATCAACCCTGGGATTTCTTTGGAAGGAATGATGCTGAAGCTGAAGCTCCAGTACTTTGGCCACCACATGTGGAGAGTTGACTCATTGGAAAAGACTCTGATGCTGGGAGAGATTGGGGGCAGGAGGAGAAGGGGATGACCCAGGATGAGATGGCTGGATGGCATCACCAACTCGATGGACGTGAGTCTGAGTGAACTCCAGGAGATGGTGATGGACAGGGAGGCCTGGCAGGCTGCGATTTATGGGGTCGCAAAGAGTTGGACACGACTGAGCGACTGAACTGAACTGAACTGATTATCTGTTTTAAATTCTCCTTTTTTGTGTCTAGTTTTATTGATTTGAGTCTTCTTCCTTTTTTTTTTTTTTGATGAGTTTGGCTAATGATTTGTCAGTTGTGTTTATCTTCTCAAAGGATCAGCTTAGTTTTATTGATATTTGCTATTGTTTCCTTCATTTCTTTTGAAATTCTTTCTGCTCTGATCTATTTCTTTCTGTCTTTCTACTAAATTTGGCGGGGGGGGTGTTTATTTTTCTAGTTGCTCTAGGTGTAAGTTTTGGTTGTTTATTTGTTGCTTTTCTCCCTTCTTGAGGTAGGCTTGTTTTGTTATAAACTTCTCTCCCAGAATGCTTTTGCTACATCCTGTAGGTTTCAGTCATTGTGTTTTCATTGTTGTTTGTTTCCAGATATTTTTTATTTCCTTTCTTTAGTGACCTCTTAGTTATTTAGAAGTGTGCTGTTAAGTCTCCATATATAGAGAGAGCTTTTTTTAGAGCTTTTTCGTGTAATTGTTATCTCATCTTATAGCACTGTGGTCAGAAAATATGCTTGATATGATTTTAATTTTCTTAAATTTGTAACCCAATACGTGATCTATCCTGGAGAATGTTCCATGTGCATTTGAGAAAAAGGTGAATTCTGTTGTTTTTGATGAAATGTCCTGAAGATATCAATTACACCATCTGGTCTAATGTATGATTTAAGGCTTGTGTTTCCTTATTAATTTTCTGTGTGGATGATGTGTCTATTGTTGTAAGTGTTGTGTTAAAGTCCCCTGCTATGACTATGTTACAATCAGTTTCCCCTTTCATAGTTGTTAGCATTTGCCTTATGTATTGAGCTGCTCCTATGTTGGGTGCAGTGTATTTATGCATATGCATAATTTTATAATTGTTTTATCTTCTTCTTGGATTGATCTCTTGATCATCATGTAGTGTGCCCCCTCATCTCTTGCAATAGCTTTTATTTTAAAGTCTATTTTGTCTCATATGAGTGTTGCTACTCCTGCTTTCTTTCAATTTCCATTTGGATGGAATATCTTTTTCAGCCCCTTACTTTCCATCTGTATGTGCCCTTAGGTCTGAAACAGGTCTATTGTTGGAAGCATATATATGGGTCTTTTTTTTTTTTTTTGTATCCATTCAGCCAGTCTGTGTCTTTTGGTTGGAGTATTTAATCCATTTACATTTAAGGTACCTATTGATATGTATGTCCTTATTGCCATTTCATTCATTGTTTTGGGTTTGTTTTTGAAGGTCTTTTTCTTTGCTTGTTTTCCAACCTAGAGAAGTTGCTTTAGCATTTGTTGTATGGCTGGTTTGATGGTGCTAAATTCTCTTGCTTTTGTTTGTCTATAAAGCTTTTGATTTCACCATCAAATCTGAATGAGATCCTTGCTGGGTAGAGTAATTTTGATTGTAGGTTTTTCTCTTTCATCACTGTAAATATATCTTGCCACTCCTTTCTGGCCTGCAGACATTCTGCTGAAAAAAGAGCTGTTAGGCTTATGCAATTCCATTGTATATAATGTATTTCTTTTCCCTTGCTAGTTTTAATATTTTTTCTTTTTGTTTAAGTTTTGTTACTATGATTAATATATGACTTGGTGTATTTCTCATTGGTTTTATCCTGTATGGGACTCTTTGGGAGCTGGGTGGCTGTTTCCTTTCCTGTGTTTTTGGCTATATTGTCCTCAAATATTTTCTCATACTCTTGCTTTTTCTCTTCTTCCTCTGGGACCCCTATAATTTGAATGTTGGTGCACCTACTGTTGCCCCAAAGGTCTCTGAGACTGTCCTCATTTCTTTTCATTCTTTTTTAAAATTCTGCTCTCCTTCAGTTATTTCCACCACTGTATCTTCCAGCTCACTTATCCATTCTTCTGCCTCAGTTATTCTGCTATTGGTTCCCTCTGGTGTTTTGTTTTTTTTTTTTTCAATTCTTTATTTCTTCTAGGTCTTTGTTGAACATTTCTTGTATTTTCATGATCCATGCCTCTGTCTTATTTATTTGTGCCTCCATTTTATTTCTGAGGTTTTGGATCACCTTTACTGACATTACTTTGAATTCTTTCCCAGATAGATGCCTAACTCCTCTTCATTTGTTGGTTTTGTGGTTTTTACCATGCTCCTTCATCTGTTTCAGTTTTCTCTATCTTTTCATTTTGTTTAATTTACTGTGCTTGGATTCTCCCTTCTTCAGGCTGCAAGGTTGTAGTTCCTCTTATTTGTGGAGTCTGCCCTTAGTGGGTAGGGTTTTCCTGTGAGGGTTTCCTTGCTGGGGGTACTGGTGCTTATGTTCTGGTGGGTAGAGCTGGTTCTTGTCTCTCTTGATGGCAGTGTCACATCCAGTGATGTGTTCTAGGATGTCTATGGGTTTGGTATGGCTTTGAGTAGCCTGTCTGCTAATGGGCAAGGTTGTGTTCCTGTATTGCTAATGGTTTAACCTAAGGAGTCCCATCATGGAGCTTGCTGACCTTTTGTTGGGACCTGGTCTTAATACTGAGATGGAGACCTTTCAGAGAGCTCTTACTGAAGAAACAAACCCATAAATGAAAGCAAATCTAAAAACTATACTAGCAAAAAATGCAAAACCATAAAAATGGGGGGAAATGCCAGATAGCAAAAAAGTACTGTAAAATAGGAAAAAAATATTTAGAAATAAAAGCATTTTAAAAAGGAAAAATAAGTTTAAAAACAATAGAACATTATGAAAAATTAAAAAAAGACAAAAAATATATAAAGAAAGTGGTAGTAAGAAGAATGTTTTCCTGTGCCCTCTGTTTTCTTTGCCAAACTGTGCGCTTCAGCAAATCTGCCTACTCATCAAGTCCCCCAGTATTTCTAGAAAGGTCTCTGGATCTACTGGTGGTGCTGTAGGGTCAGCTCAGATGCAGATCTCGCTTTACTCCAGCTTGTATCTCCTTCCAAAATCCACAACTGCCCCCAAAGTCCGTAGTCTCAAGCTAATTGCAAGGATGTGATCTGCTGCACTTGCTCACTTGTTCAGCCTGGCTGGGTGAAAGAGAGGTGTATGGCAGATACAGCTGGGATATATGAGGAGTGCCTGAAGCAGCAGAGGTCGGTGGAAAGTTGCCACAGTCTAAGGCAGGTCATGTTTTTCCCCAGGGGAATTGGCCCTGGGTCATTAGTTCCTCAGCAGAGGCAAGCTACATCGGCTCCCAGGAATTTGTAGGCAGAGACCTGTGCCTGCTCACAGCTTGGTAGCAGCTGTGACTTCTGGGGTCAGCACCACAACAATATCTAGTCACCCGCCTCTGGCACTCAGGCAGGTTTTGGCCATGGCCAACCAGCTGGCATTCCCACCTCTGGAGTCGTAAACTGCAGTCATGGCTAGTCCTGCCTCTGGCACTCATGCTAGTCTTATAGGCGGCCAGCCACCATGTCTACCTATGGGGACTCAGACTGTAGTCTCACCCCCATCCTCTGGCATTCACAAAGACAGTGTCCTGCTGTCTGTGAGTGCACTGATTTAGAGGTTCCCCATGACAGTGATCTCTTGCCTCTCTGGCAGGCCAGACTCTCTCTGGACTCCTCAGCTGTGTCATACTAGCCCTCTCAGAGTATCTTCATGGCAGTCAGCCCCAGTCGTCTCCCTGGAGTCCAACCCTCAAAGCCTGAGCCTCAGCATTCAGCCCCCACTCTGCAGCAGGCATGCAAACAAACATTTCAGGCTGGGAAGTCTGGTCAGCGTTGATCTCTGTGGTGAATTCTCTTCATTTGTCTTCCCAGCACCTGTTGCTTGCTGCATTCCCCTCTGAAGTTCCAAAGCAACCCCCACCCTGCCCACAAGGAAGTTTCTGAGTGGGTGGAAACTTCCTCCTTCAGTGCTCCCTCCCTGAGGTGAAAGTTCCTGTTCCAATGCCTTTTTTTCTCTCTTTCTTTTTTTTATATCTTTGCCCTTCCTCACTGTGGAGTTTAGCTTGCCTTTTTGGAAGTCTGGCACCTTCTGCCAGCATTTAGAAGGTGTTCTATAGGAGTTGTTCCACATGCAGATGTATTTTTTATTTATTTGTGTGTGGGGGGTGATTTCCATTTCCTACTCCTCTGCCGTCTTGAATGTCCTCTGGTGAGGAGTTTTACAGCAATGGTTCAAGGCTGGGGTTGCTGATAAGAATCAGGAGTGTGTGCACTGTATTCCTTGATCTGGCCTCAAGTGTTCTCCTATTGATCTTCTCAAGGTTGTCAAACTGTGCCCTTCTCTGAAATGAAGAATGCTAATATCTTCCATGTGTGAGGGGTTTTAGTTCTGTAAAAGATCTCAAAGGTATTGTTACATGTATCCCTTGAGGTAGAAGCAAGACCCTGCTCCAAGGCTGCAATATTGGCTCTTGACTGCTCCTCCCTTGTCTCTGTATCCCTTCCCTTCCCTGTTTGGATCTGCCCTTTAGAACCCAGGGAAGATCATGGAGGCTGGAACCCATTTCCTACAAACAAGAAACAAGGGGCATAGGAAAGCTTCTGTGCCCAATATTATATATATATAATCATGTGAATATGCAGAAATAAACATACAAGTGTATAAGTATGCACACTGAGCTCTCCTAATGGAAAAAGTTCTCACTTTAATTTTATGATATTTAATCATAATAACTATAATCAAAATAACCACTCCGTTTTGCAGTTTATTTTATTTATTTTGTCACCATGCTGTACATTGCTCTCCAGGATTTACTTATCTTATTACTGAAAGTTTATAACTTTTGATCACCTTCATCCATTTCACTCACTCCGACCCCTGGCCTCTGGCAACCACCAATTTGTTATCTGTATCTATGAGTTCATTTTTGTTTTGTTTTTATTTATTTTTATTTTTTTAAATATAAATTTATTTATTTTAATTGGAGGTTAATTACCTTACAATATTGTATTTGTTTTGCCATACATCATCATGAATCCCTATTTTGTAGATAAGGAAGTTGAGGTAGAGAACACAGCAAATGAGGAGTGGCACTGGGATAAGAAGTAAACTGGCCCCAAAGTCCACGTGATTAACCACTGGACAGCACTGCCTGTCTTACCTCCCTCTCAACTGTTACCTTCACATTGAAGTAATTCCTCTCAGCTTCCTACCAATGCTATCCTGACCAAGTACAGAAAAGTCTCCATATTCTATCTAATATCCCTTATCCTGCCAAATCAAATCGCATATGTTGACTGTGACCTAGCAGTCTACTTTGTTTAGATTACAGAGTATATAACAATTTTTCTTTTTAATTGAAGACTTATCTGATTACAACATAATGCTTCTTCATTAAAAAGCCAAAAGATGAAAAAGTATAGTTCCATTTCCTAGATATTATACATATACATGTGAATTTGAGCCATTTAGCATTATATGTTATAGCAGCAGCTGCCATCCTTTTATTAGTATAAAAAACTAATCTATACTTACAGGTAGATTATAAACTAGGTTATCCCTTCCATGTATTTAATCATTCAAGTCAATAAAGACACGTGGTTCATTAGGAAAATCCTTATAAGTTCAATAGGACAGGAATTAGGGAAGAAGTAGAACAGTCAACTATCTAAAGCCATGACACAAAAATGATTTCCTTGTCAGTCTATCATGGAATCTATCTTTGACTCAGATGAGCTACCCAGTCCTCAGGTTTCTGTGGCTTGCTTCTAAGTGTCTGGAGGTATGGTTATTTATTAATCAAAGTTCAATCAAACAAGCAGAATATATATATATATATATGGGGGCTTCCCTGCTGGCCCAGATGGTAAAGAATCTGTCTTCAATGTGGGAGACTGAGGTTTGATCCCTGGGTGGGGAGGATACCCAGGAGAAGAAAATGACAACCCACTCAACTAACACACACACACATACACATATGTGTGTGTGTGCACATATGTATGTATACATATATATATATATATATATACACACACATATATCCTCTTTGTATTTATGTTGTAGAGGTGCTGCCTCTTTGGGTCAAATAATTTAAACAAATTTATATATATATATATATATGTATATATATATACACACACACACATATGAATTAATATAATCATGAATTAAGAATATATATATGCGAATCTGTTATGACTATTTGACCCAACACAATTATGGGGACAGTTTTCTAAACATCTAATGCTGGAGCAGTGATGGGTGCTAGTTCATGATACTCATTGGTATCTTGGGTTACATTGTAACATGGTGGCCTATAGTCAGTTTTCACTAATGCCCAGAAATAAGCCAAAAGCATTTTTCAAAAATAGAGTGGTTTTATGCAGAGGATGGCCTGGCTTTGCTCCCAAATCCAGAGAACATGAGCTATGATTCAACTACAGAGGCCCACCCGAGGCCTTATACAGCAACCCTATCTGCCACCAACACCTCAGTTATCACTGTAGTTGTTGGGTTATATAGTTCAGGTGGCAGAGCAGTTTGCATTACACAGCTTGGACTTTTTCCAAAATCTTTTATTCTGAGCCTTACTCAAAACAGGCAGTTCTTCAGGCCATGTGGTAAATGGGTTGGAGAAGTAAGCCTAAATAGGTTATATGTTGCCTCCAAAATCAAAAAAGGAAAAAAATTCACCAAGAGGACTCAGATGTAGTGACTTGTCTATCCCCACAGAAGGGATGACTCAACATGCTCCAGACTCCTGAAGTCAGAAATTTCACCAACACAGAACACCCTTGAATTTTTGTGGTATTTGTTTTCTACTTTGTGGCACACATGTATCTTAACAATATCTCTAGAGTATTTTTTGCTTTCTGATCACCAGGTTCAAGCAACTCAGTAACATCAGTGTAATGGACCAGCACTATGTCTTATGGAATAGAAAGTTCCCTGTGGACTGTAATCATGACATAGGGCTGGAGAATTGATATAGCCCTGAGGTAAGATAGTAAAGGCCCTGCCAGATGAAAACAAATTGCTTCCAATGGTCTTTACTAACAGGTATAGAGAAAAAAAAAAAAACATTAAGCAGATTTAATAGCTGCATAAGAATTACCAGGGGATGTGTTAATTTTCTTTAGGAATAAAACCACATCTGGAACACCAGCTGCAATTGCAGTCACTATCTGATTATGTTTATAGCAGTCCACTGTAATTCACCAGGATCCATCTGTCTTTTGCACAAGCCAACTATGTGAATTTCATGTGGTGGCTATAACTACCATTACATCTTCCATGTCCTTGATGGTGGCACTAATTTCTTAAATTGATCATGGAATTCAGTACCGACTTTGGTTTACTATTTTGGCAGGTAGAAGCAGTTCTGACAGCTTCCACTTGGCCTTTCCTACCCTAATAGCTCTCACTCCATAGATAAGATGCGAGGATACATCAATTGGTGAGTCTGTCCATTCCAACCATGTATCTAAAGCTAAGGAAATAATCACAGTGAATGCAGGGATCCAATGATCCCACTGTGTGAGGTACTTGACCAAAATTCCATTGATCACCTGCTCTCCCTAAGGCCCTGCTTAGTGGACCACAGTAGCAGTTTGGTCTCCAGAAATTAGTGTCAGTTTAAAACAAGTATCCAATTATCCCTCCAAAATCTGATTTTTTCTCCTTCCCCACTGAAGAAAGAGAGATCCCTTTGGGAAAAGTTAGGAAAGTGATTAATAGGATATTTTTGGCAGCATAGCAGGGTCCTTCCTCAAGGGAACTCAAATTCTTCTTTCCTTATGGGTCTCTGCATCAAACAGACTGCATCAATATGCAGATTCATTGATAGGCTATGGATTTAACATGTTCAAACCTCCTTGGTCCCTGGTGGCTCAGTGGGTAAAGAATCTGCCTGCAATGCATTAGACCTGGGTTTGATCCCTGGGTTGGAAAGATCCCCCGGAGAAGGGAAAGGTTACCCACTCCAGTATTCTGATCTGGAGAATTTCATAGACTGTATAGTCCCTGGGGTCACAAAGAGTTGGACATGGCTGAGCGACTTTCACTTCACTTCACTTCAACCTCCTTGGTGTTTTGTAGAGGAAATATCCAAGAGCTTTGAGAGATTGAAATGTCAGAGGAATTTGTCATGAAAGACGTGCTCAGGCAACCCTTCTCTACTGCCTTTATGAGTCTAGAGGATGGTCCCTTTCCTGAGGCCTGAATCACACCCAGTGCAGTGAAGCCGCTAACACATGTGCTGTGGCAAGTAAACCACAGGAAGAGACCTGTACCCAGCTAGCTCACATCGACACAGAGTCAGAAAGCAAAGGTGGAGACCAAATTAAAGAGCCAGAGATATGAACATTCACCATGCCCATGATATGTGTCTAGAGACAGACGTTCTATACGTTATTAGGGGTCAGGCAGTCATTCCTAAGAGTTTTTTAATGGATAGGCTTAATAAAAATTAGACCTGTGAAACTGAAGTTTCTCTACTGTGTTCAGGGATCAATTGATTTCAGTGCACCAGAGACCAGGCTCAAGAGAGAAAATATGGTATCTGCCTAGTAATAAGGGCTTCCCCCGGTGGCTCAATGGTAAAGAATCCTCCTGCCATGTAGGAGACACAGGAGATATGGGTTTGATCCCTGGGTTGGGAAGATCCCCTGGAGGAGGGCATGGCAACTCACCCCAGTATTCTTGCCTGGAGAATTTTATGGACAGATGGGCCCCAGCAGGCTACAGTCCATAGCGTCGCAAAGAGTCAGACATGACCGAAATGACTGAGGACCCATGCCTAGTAATAAAGTCTTAGTTAGACCCTTCTTTTGTGCCTTTATAAGTAGGGGATGCATGTTTTCTTTGCTCAGTTACAGATAATTTTCTATCAGCACTCCTAGCAGGCCTAGAAGTGACACTTTGATAAAGTGATGAGGAGAAAGATAAGCAGAGTAGGACATAACTATTATATATTCATAAACGTCCTGTCGAGGTAAGAGCTTGAGACATGAAAAATTTAGCAATCAGAACAGATACTCCAAAAGGTTGTGCATGACTTGCATATTCTATCTTCTCCCTCATGACAGTTTTGATTCCTTCCATTACGCCTACACAACCACATCTTTCTCTCTCTCTCCCCTCCCTCCACCCTTAGCCTTCCTCTGTTCTCCCATAATAATCATTCTCACATATTTGTGATTTCTCGGTTTAATACTACTTCCTGATATCTACTTTGAATTTTCTAGTTTGTTTCTGAAAATCTATTTTCTTTAATATCTCTATCAGATAAGAATATTACTGGGGTGCATATTGTCCCATGAAAATAATTCATCTGAGGTTCAGTTTTCTTATGATTTTCCCTCACCACCTGCCTGATTCAAAACAAAATGCATTCACACACACATTACAAAAAAAAAAAAGCTATGGCCTTAGGGTATTTCATTTAGAGCTTAGACTCTAGTGAACTTCAGTGGATCTTGCATATTTTTAAGACAGAAACTTGCTCCTGATTATTTAGATATAAATATACTCAATATACTCTACAGCATGATTTTTTTCCTTTTGGGATTAACCTTGGTGTCATTCACTGAATGTTTTCCAGTTCAGCATTTTTCTCTTGGAGTCTGTGAAATATCACGAGATCTTTTGCAACATTCCAGGCAGAGAGCTTCACAAACTTGAGTATGTTATAAGCAACCATTTAAAAGCATAAAAATCACTCTGTTGTAACACTTCTTTACATGAGTCACTGGATTTTTAACTTGAAAATATCAGTATCACTAATGTCAGTTTTACTTGAATAAATAACCTCCTTACTGTTGTTGCTTATGTAAGATTATAATTATGATCAACTATGCATACGGAATTCTTGATCTTCAGAAGAATAAGCTGCTCATATATTGGGGGAGTTTTTGAGTTAAGAAAAGTTATTTGCCAATACTGCTTCAATGTTAAGCTTGAGAACCTCAAGAGCAAATCTGAAGTGTCTTACGCACACATCATGATTTGATTCATTCTGAAATAACACTTTTAGAAACTTGTCTCCACAGCCACTGCATTTTTAAAAATGACTTAACAGTGTTTTTAGTTCTGAAGCTAGTGACTTGACCCAGATATTCTGTGGTTTTCTGTAGGAAATATATTCTCAAACAGCCAGTGTTCCCATTTTTGTACCTAGATAAAGCTTTAAGAAGCTACTTAGAACATCTCCTTTCCGAGACTATTCTTTGGGATACCATTAATTTTTTTTTTTTCCTATTGGTAGCACATGATATTTATTATGCTCTCATCAGAGATCCAAGTTTTTATATCTTTAAAGAAACCAGAGAATACCCATGAATTGGGTCATCAAATGCTTAATTTTTGGTAACCGGATTTAAAACATGATTATAATATTCTGACAGATGTAAAAATGTATAATTTTTGTTAAAAAATTTAAATCCATTAAGTCTTCCTTTCATACTAGACACAATGTGTTTAGCTGAGCACACACACACTAAACAATCTGGAAACATTTGTGCATGACAGTCACCAACTCACACGTCAATATCTCTTTGTCAAGTACCTGTATATACAAAGTGCATTATGCTTGAGCTGGGAGATACAAATTGCTTTCTAGCAAATGGACTCAACTAGAACCAAGGCTGCTGCTGCTACTGCTAAGTTGCTTCAGTCATGTCCGACTCTGTGCGACTCCATAGACGGCAGCCCACCAGGCTCCCCCATCCCTGGGATTCTCCAGGCAAGAACACTGGAGTGGGTTGCCATTTCCTTCTCCAAATGCATGAAAGTGAAAAGTGAAAGGGAAGTCACTCAGTTGTGCCCGACCCTCAGCAACCCCATAGACCGCAGCTTTCCAGGCTCCTCCACCCATGGGAATTTCCAGGCAAGAGTACTGGAGTCCGGTGCCATTCCCTTCTCCAAGAACCAAGGCAGTTTCTATCATCTATCCCCTTCAATTTCTCTCCACAAAAAAAAAAAAAAAAAAAAAAGATTCCTACTTACTTTGCTTTAGGACAGAATATCTAACATCTCCAACCTTAGCTGCATATTTAATCATCTGAGGTAACTTTTTAAGTCCTCTCTTCAGTATATTCTTATTTTTCTGTAATTCCTTGAGCATGTTTATAATAGCTGCCTTAATGTACTTATCTATCACTTCTAAGGATGTTTCTATTGACTGATTTTTCTTCTTGTTTTGAGTCACATGTTCATGCTATTTTTGATTGGATGTAGTCAATGTATATTTCAAATTGTTGCATATTTATTTCAGTTGCCTTCCTTTAAGTACTGGCTTTGTTCTGAGAGGTAATTAAGTTATTTTTGGATCAGCTTGATCCTTTTGAGGCTTTTTTTTAATGTTAATGTAGATGCAGACTATCTTTCACTCTGGGGCTAGGTTTAGCACTCTTTCTAATGCATGTTCTATCTGGAGTCTCTTCTGAATGTCCTGAGTCTTCAATAAAGTCACTTTATTCTGACTGGTCAGAATTGGATGTCTCCCAATACCGTGGGAGCTCTAGGAATTGTCCAGGTTACTGCTACTTGACAGGTTGTGCTTGGACTTATAGAGTTTCTCCCTATATGTGCAAAGTTTCATATCCAGCAACAGTCAAGAGAAACTATGCAGATTTCTCTGTATAGCTCCCTTTTCTCTGATACTTTGCCCTACAAACTCTGGCTGCTTTAACTTTGTTGATCTCTGATTTTCATCTCCTTAAATGGGTGTTTTGTGCTTCGGATTTAGGAAGAAAACTGAGAGATCACAGGGCTCAACTCTTCAGCTTTTCTTCTCTTTGGAATCACAACTCTGTGCTTCATGTTATCCATTGTCTGAAAATTATTACTTTATATATTTTCTTAAGTTTTCTAATTTTTACAACAGAAGGAAAAGTCCAGTTCCAAATACTACATCACCGATAGAAACTTGGGGTACTTTTAAAGTATTTTTAAAATAACTAGACTATACCACAGAGATTTTAACTTACTTGCTAGAGATGGGGCCTGGGCTTTGATGTTTTATTTAAAAGTTTCCCCAGGTTATCCTCATGTTCATTTTGGACCAGGAACCAAAGGAAGTTTCTGCATCAGTCATGTAGGAAATATCAGGTTCAGAATATGTAGCAGAGGCTGGATAACCAGAGAGTGCTTATCTTCAAGCCCAGCTTACTCTTGGGAATGAGGATTTGGGAGAGGCATGGAGAAAAGCCATCCTCTGTCTCTTCAAGTACAACAATACAAACATCTCCTTCAAGACTGCCTTCTTCCCCATCCCCTCCTCCTCTTTTCTCTTCTTCTCAGATTGGCTAGGTGGCAGGAGGCCCAAGTCAGACTTAGACTAGAGACACTCACTGGTTGCACAGGGGAAAGCCTGTGAAATTAGTCAAATCATATCTCCAAAAATGATATGAAAGTTCCAAACTCCAGTTCCCTGTTAATGTGGCTTTCTTTGGAAATAGAGTCTAGTCTTTGCAGATGATCATGTGAGGATGAGATCATTAGGGTGAGCCTTAGTCTAAGTCGGCCGGTAGTCTCATAAAAAAATGAAATTTGGATATAGAGACAGACGTGTCAGAGAAACGATGTAAAGACACAGGAAGAACGTCATCTACAAGCCAAGGACCTCCTGAGGCTACCAGAAGCTAGAAGGGAGACATGTGAAAGATTCTCTTTCACACCGCTCAGGAGGAACAAACTATACTGACATCTTGATCATGGACTTCTAGTCTCCAGGGCTGAAAAAATAAATTTATAATGTCTAAGCCATCCAGTCTGTGGTACATTTTTTACAGCAGCCATAAGAAACTGACACATCTCACAAAATTTTAAAAACACACTCATCAGACACCAGTCCTAGACATTCTAAAACAGCCTAAGAATATGCATTTTTCAAGCTTTGCCAGAGGTTGTAGGATGTGTAGCAAGGTTTGAGAACCACTGTTCAGGACATTTAGGTTGACGTTGGTAGAGAAAACTCATTACAGTTTATTGTCTTTCACCTTCATTCTCTAGCAGACACTCCTGGATATCTCCCATTTCTTCAGGATCATCCAAACTGAAAATAATGTAACCTTAGTCGTAGTTTCTTTCTAGGGCTTCTTGAATAATAAAGCCTCCTAGAATCCACTGTTTCTTGGCTCCGAGAATTTATATGTGAAATGTAGTCACATTACAGCTGCAAAGATTTCTGTACTAGCTTTATGTTAATAGTACTTTTTTTCATAGTTTTATATGGTCAGGAAACAACTGCCAAGTCATTCACTTCTGCTTTCACTCGAGTGCTTTGTGTACTGTTGATGTCCATTGGCTTGCACCCAGACAGGCTCTGGCTCTTGAACAGTTGTTATTTTTGGGAAGCCCTCCTTGACCCTGAGGTCCTGTTTGTGTCTGGGATTCCCAGCCTTTTTCCATGATCTCCCCCAACCCCATGCACCTGTGTGGGAACTGAGACCAACATTAACCTTCTCTAGGCTAGGCAATGGAGATTCTACACCTCATCATGCTTGGATATTACTTCTAGGAAACAATCTTGCCACGGATAAAAGGCTAACATGAGTCATTATCACTTTCCTTTTATTAATAACTAGCCATAGACACTGGTCATCCTAAAGACAGTCAAAGTAGCATTTCCTGTAGTAAAGATGTCCCGGAAGATGTTGAACTGTAAAGGAACAGCAGGCCAAATGGCTAAGAAAGTGTTGTGCTTGTCACGAATTATTCTGGAACATTTAGCTGCATGTTTTTATATCTGTGGGACGTTACAGAATGCAATCAAATGTGTGTTTCTAAAGAAACAAATCCTTGGTATGGTACAAAAGCAGTAATTACAAGGAAAACATTTCCACCCCATGTCCTTCCTACTTCTATTCATGACATTACTATTCCTCCTGACACCCTAGCTTGAATTTCAATGATCTTTCTATGATATCTCCCTCCATCTCCACATCTCAACAAGTATTCAATTCAATTTGACACGTATTTGCTGAGCACCTACCGTGTGCCAAGAATCTCCTAATGCTAAGGAGATGATTTTACGTACTTTAGTTCCTGTGAAGGAAGAAAATAGTAAATTACTTAACAATATTTGGGGTGGTTATTGTGCTATGTAAAAATATATTAAGGACCAAAAATAAAGAGAGGGTGCTACTTTATTTAGGGTGAACAAAAGAAAACTCTGATTTGGTAACATGTAAAGAGAGAAGTGCTGGAAGTTACTATCGAGCCGTGTGGATATCTGGGAAAGAGCATTCTAGGCAGAAGACACATTAATTGCAAAAGCTTTTAAAATCCTATGGGGAGCAGATATACAGAATCTGCTCATGCGTTTTTGTTTCCTCAGTGCCAAACGAAGGCACTTGAGTGTAGTCTCTGCTCAACAGTTCTTCATTTACTTGAATGGAGAAAGGAAAATAAATAAGTAGGCAGGTATTCAACTGTTACACCTACTGTTACCAGTATGACTGTAACAGTTGTTTAAGGTCAGCTTCTGATCTCACTGAGCAGAGTTCCTGTTGATTGGTCAGTGCCTAAGCCAAAGTAGTTGGCAAATATCTTAACTATCAGCCTATTAATAAGTGAACAGTAGTTATACTGCAGCTGCAGAAAATATTCTCTTAGCTCCAGGCCAAGGACTGCAGATTTAAAAAAAAAAAAAAAAACTCTTTATGAGAATTTTTTTAAAAAGAACTAAATTGCTATGAAATTTTTAAAGGTGAAACTATATTTAAAATGTACTTCTGTAAATTCAGATATGGGGTTTCCCTGGTGGCTCAGTCAGTAAGGAATCCACATGAAATGCAGGAGACCCAGGTTCATTCCCTGGGTTGGGAAGATCCCCTGGAGAAGGGAATAACAACCCACTCCAGTATTCTTGCCTGGAGAATTCCACGGATAGAGGAACCTGGCAGGCTATAGTAAAGAGTCAGACATGACTGAGCAACTAACACACACACAAATTCAAATATGAATTTAAGGGTCGCAGCAGCAGAGTGCCTAACAATAGTGCTGACACACAGTTGACTGGTTGGATGCATGAAAGGAACTAAAAAGATTTTTTCGCCATATCAAAGTGTTACTGCCATTTAAAGTAACTATGCCAGTCAACATCTTTTGATTCACTAAGAGACATCAGGCACTGGAAAGTTTGCTATTGTGGCAGATAATATTTTCCAAAGATGTCCTCAACAATATCTTCTTGCCACATGTTCTTCAAGACCCTTACTATACCCCCATCAGAAAAGGTGGATTCTAGGTCTTCTCTCCTTGAAACTGGGTGAGTTTTCTTGTGGCCTTGACCAATAGAATATGGTACAAGAGATGCTATGTGATTCCTAAGGCTAGGTCAAAAAAATGCCATGCCCTTCATTCTTTTAGAGACATGCTCAAAACCAAGGCACTATGTTATGAGGAAATCCAAGCAACTCGCATAAAGGCCCATAAGGAGAAAACCTGAGGACATTTGACACAAGACCTTGTTGAGCTACCAGCTGAATCAGTATCACTGTGTCAGTTATATGAATGAACTATCTTAAAATGGATCTTCCAGTCCCCAGTAGACCTGCTCCAGCTAACGCTGCATGGAGCAGTGAGGAGCCACCCCTACAAGTCCTTCATAAATTACAGAGTCATGAAAAACATGGTTAGTGCCATTTTTAAGCATAAGTTTTGGAGGACTTGCTATGCAGCAATAGATAAACAGAAGAACTACTGGATACATAGATAGCCACTACAAACCATTTGTATTAGTATATTCCTGGGTTCATCTCTTAGACATGAGAATTAGGTATTCACATTAGCAGACCAGACCAGGAGATACATTTGAGAGCTATGCATAATAGATAATTCCTCCCTTATAGGAACCAGGCTGGGGAGAACATAAGAAGTAAGGAATCATCTGAAATGTTCTATAAATTGATTAAGAAGCTGATTAGATATCTAAAGAAGTAAACCTACTTGAATTGTTAGCCTAATTTTCACTATTTATTATTTATGCAATTACTTTCTTGAGTTATGTTTCTAATACTTTCATGTCTGCTAAATCTGATTTATTTGGAGGAATTAATTCTTGAAGTGGAATTTCAGTTCCATGAATGGGCTAGAAGTTGTTCCAGGGGGTCAGGCTGCTCTCTAAATTGTAATTCTGGCTCGGCAACTGCACATGATTCCAATGAGGAAGAAATGATGAAACAGCCTAAAAATTAATGACTACAGAGAGAACTTTTCAAGAAGCTTAAAGTTGAAAAAGAATGCGTGAAAAAGAGAAACAAAGGCACATAACCAAGGATCAACAAAAGATTCAGCAGGAATGATGCCCAAAATATTAATGCTGAGAATGGGTTGGAACTGGCAAATATGGAAAGAGCATGGCAAGGACTTTTTAGTGTTGGGACAAGAATAATAAAGAAAAGATATAACTATGATTTTACAGGTTACAGAAAGATAGCAAAACTTGTGAGATATCCATTTCCTCCACCAAGACAATTGGTCTGAAACAGAAATTGGAGAAAGAGAGTGGAACTGAAGTTCAGTGAAGGCCTGGTACTTGTAAGAACAAGCCTAGGTGCTCTAATGAGTTCAGGAATCCCAGTTAGAAACAACTGCATCCCAGAGACAACTAGGAAACCAGTTAGCTTCTGTCAGTCATCACAGTGGCAACACTGAAAGTAGGAGAGTACTTAGAAGAATTCAAGTATTTTCAGAATATTAAGTATGCAAAGTATAGATCATTGAGTTTGATGTTGGTATAAGGCAAGATTCTAGAAGGTATCATTAAAAGGAGTCATGTGAGTTTTCCTAGGGAAGGCCCTGGTGGTCCAGCGGTCAGGGCTCCATGCTTCCAATGCAGGTGGTGTGGATTTGATCCTTCATCTGGGAGCTAGGATCCCACATGCTATGCAGTGTGGCCAAAAAAAAAAAGAAAAGAAAAAGCCTCCCGTCATGTGGTCATAGGGTTTCTAGAGTACTAAAACAGAGGAATACACAGCAGAGTGCATCTGAATTCTAACAGATTTCTCAACAGGTCTCCAGACATCCTTGAAGACAGAACAAGAACAGATAGTTTAATGACTGTTTTTGCTATCTTCCTATAGGGAGGCTTCTCATGACACATAGTAGGGCTGTTTCTGCAATCATGTTCAACTAAGCACTTTACAAGTGGCATACTGGTCATCAATGTGAAAGATTGGAAGCTAAGACAACATCATAACTTGGCATGAATTTTGTAAGAAACATAAAAACATGATGTGATAAAGATGGCATAACTTAATAAGCATGTGGGTATGACTGTGTATTCAAAAGAAGCTCACTGAATGAGAGATGAGATCACTGTTGATTGTAACTCAGCAGTTCACTCTGAGATTATAATACCTACCCATTTCTTGTTCCTTGGAAATCTGAAGAAAGTATAATCCAAATTCAAAAATCAAAACTTAAGCCTTCTGTCATTTAGCCCCCAACCTTTTTGGTACTAGGGATCGACTTTGTGGAAGCCAGTTTTTTCATGGAACAGAAAGGGAGAAACGGTTTCATGATGATTCAAGTGTATTATATTTATTTTACTTTTTTTCTATTATTATTACATCATCTCCACCTCAGATAATCTAGCATTAGATCTTTGAGGTTGATGACCCCTTATTTTAGGCATCATCTACTTTCTGAACTTTTTCTCAGGTAGACAGTCTTCCTAGAGCCTTTTGGTCTAAATAGTGTGTTTTCACAAAAGAAGAAATGTATGGACTTCCAATTCAAGATGGTGGAGTAGAAGGACATGTGCTCAACTCCTTCTGTGAGAGCACCAAAACTGCAACTAGCTGTTGAACGGCCATTGACAGAGGACATTGGAAGCCACCGAAAAAAAAGAACAATGCCCTTTTGTCCAAAGACAAAGAAAAAACTGCAACAAGATGGTAGGATGGGCACAAATACAATCAAATCAAATCCCATACATGCCAAGAGGGAGACCCACAAACTGAAGAACAATAATACCAAAGAAGTTCTCCAACTGTTATGAAAGTTCTAAACCTCACATCAGGCTTACCAGCCTGAGGATCTGGCAAAGGGACTGGGAATCCGCAGGAATGTGACTTTGAAGGCCAGCAGGATTTGATTACAGAACTTCCACAGGACTGGGGGAAACAGAGACCCCACACCTGGAGGGCACAAACAAAATCTTGCACACACCAAAATCTAGCAGAAAGGGGTAGTGACCCCACAGGAGACTGAACCAGATCTAGATGCTAGTGTTCGAGGATGTGGAGGTGTGGATCAGCAGAGGTTTGATGTGGGGATGGGAACTGGCAGCAGCAGTCCTGGAAGTACCCCATGGGGTATATCCTCTTGGAGGTCACCATTAACCCTATCTTAGAGCCTGTAGACCCCAAGGCTTGGTCACCTCAGGCCAAACAACCAATGGGGAGGAAGCACAACTCCACCCATCAGCAGATAATTGGATTAAAGTTTAACTGTCCACTAGAGCAAGACCCAGTTTTCCCCACAGCCAGTGCCTCCCATCAGGAAGCTTACACAAGTCTCTTAGCCGCACCCACTAGAGGGCAGACAGAAAAAGAACCACAATCCTGCAGCATCTAGAATGAAAATTACATAATGGAAAATTAATCAAAATGAAAAAGCAGAGGGTTACGTCCCAGGTGAAGGGACAACATAAAACCCCAGAAAAAAACTAAATCAAGCAGAGATAGACAGCCTAAATGATAGTGAAGATGGTCCAGGAACATATCAGAACAATCAGAAACATAATTAAGAAGACACAAGAAGTTTTACAAAAGACCTCAGTTCAGTTCAGTCGCTCAGTCATGTCTGACTCTTTGCGACCCCATGAATTGCAGCACTCCAGGCCTCCCTGTTCATCACCATCTCCCAGAGTTCACTCAGACTCACGTCCATCGAGTCAGTGATGCCATCCAGCCATCTCATCCTCGGTCGTCCCTTTCTCCTCCTGCCCCCAATCCCTCCCAGCACCAGAGTCTTTTCCAATGAGTCAACTCTTCGCATGAGGTGGCCAAAGTACTGGAGTTTCAGCTTGAGCATCATTCCTTCCAAAGAAATCCCAGGGTTGATCTCCTTCAGAATGGACTGGTTGGATCTCCTTGCAGTCCAAGGGACTCAAGAGTCTTCTCCAACACCACAGTTCAAAAGCATCAATTCTTCGGTGCTCAGCCTTCTTCACAGTCCAACTCTTACATCCATACATGACCACTGGAAAAACCACAGCCTTAACTAGCCGGACCCTGGTCGGCAAAGTAATGTCTCTGCTTTTGAATATACTATCTAGATTGGTCATAACTTTTCTTCCAAGGAGTAAGTGTCTCTTAATTTCATGGCTGCAGTCACCATCCACTGTGATTTTGGAGCCCCCCAAAAATAAAGTCTGACACTGTTTCCACTGTTTCCCCATCTATTTCCCATGAAGTGATGGGACCGGATGCCATGATCTTCATTTTCTGAATGTTGAGCTTTAAGCCAACTTTTTCACTCTCCTCTTTCACTTTCATCAAGAGGCTTTTTAGCTCCTCTTCACTTTCTGCCATAAGGGTGGTGTCATCTGTATATCTGAGGTTATTATTTCTCCCAGCAATCTTGATTCCAGCATGTGCTTCTTCCAGTCCAGCGTTTCTCATGATGTACTCTGCATACAAGTTAAATAAGCAGGGTGACAATATACAGTCTTGACGTACTCCTTTTCCTATTTGGAATGAGTCTGTTGTTCCATGTCCAGTTCTAACTGTTGCTTCCTGACCTGCATACAGATTTCTCAAGAGGCAGGATAGGTGGTCTGGTATTCTCATCTCTTTAAGAACAAACAAACAGAGATGAACAATACTCTAGAAGGAATCAACAGCAGAATAACTGAGGCAGAAGAGTGGATAGATGACCTGGAGGACAGAATGGTGGAAATCACTATCACAGAACAGAATATAGAAAAAAGAATGAAAAAAAAGAAAAAGGGAAGACAGCCTGAGCGACCTCTGGGACAACAGTAAACACACTAGCATTTGCATTATAGGGATGCCAGAGGAGAAGAGAAAGGACCTGAGAAAAATATCTGAAGGGATAGCAGCTGAAAATTTCCCTAACATGGGAAAAGAAATCATCAACCATGTCCAGGAGGTGCAGAGAGTCCCAGGAAGGATAAACCCAAGGAGGAACACACCAAGACACACAGCAATCAAAATGATAAAATGTTAAAAGCAAGAAGGGAAAAATGACAAATAACATACAAGGGAACTCCCATAAGGTTATGAGTCGATTTCTAAAGAGCAACTCTACAAACTAGAAGGGAAAGATATTATATATTTAAAGTGATGAAAAGGAAGAACCTACAACCAAGAATATTCTACCCAGCAAGACTTCTGTTCAGATTTGAGGAAGAAATCAAAAGTTTTCCAGAAGAGCAAAAGTCAAATGAATTCAGCACCACAAAACCAGCTTTACAGCATAGGCTAAAGGAACTTCTCTAGGTAGGAAACACAAAAGAAGAAAAAGACCTACATAAAATAAACCTAAAACAATTAAGAAAATGGCAATAGGATCATACATCTCAATGATTACCTTAAATGTAAATAGATTAAATGCACCAACCAAAAGACATACAGGCTGGGCAGATGAAACCATGTGCATGCAGGCACTTCCACTTGCCACATTACTCTCCTTAATGTATGTAATTATTTTATACTGTTAGGGTAATCAAGTTTTCATTATGGCTTGCAACTGTAATTATCTTTTTTTTTTTTTCCTTGTCTGGCCATTGATTGTGAAAGCAGATAAACATCTTTTACTGTTGTTGTTATTAACTATTATCAACAGAAAATAATAACATTCTATAACACTAAAACTACCATTTAATAGAAAAACCCTTAACCACTTCTAAAAATCCAGATGCATATCAAAACTATCTTGGAAATTTTTTAAAAATACAAATGTCCAGGTATTGCTTTTTCTCTCCAAAGTTCCAGATGTGTTTCTAATGAGCAGCCATGTTTAAAAGCATTTGGACTATACAATTTTTTAAATTTTTATCTAGTTTGTTTCACTTTTTCTATTTCACATTTAGTGCTCTTATTTCATTTACTTTATATTTTCCAGTTTGTCTCTTTTTTGTTGTTGTTCTTTCTCACAGCTTTATTAAGTGGAGTAGAAAAGCTTTTGTATGCATACTCTCTCTATATATATATATATATACTATATATGTGTATATTAAATATACTATATACATATACTTTTTTAAATTTATGAATTTTTGCCTAATTAATAACATTTTGATTCAACTCATTTGATTTAGTATGACTAGAATGCTAGATTTCTAACTTATATTCACTCAAAACTTTGATATAATTCATGTATTTTGGCATCTAGTATTACTGCTAAAAATCTAGAAAATTTATTATCTTTGTTATTGTTCAGAGGCTCAGTCATATCCAACTCTGTGACCATATGGATTGCAGCACACCAGTCTTGCCTGTCCTTCACCATCTCCCAGAGTTTGTTCAACCTCATGTCCATTGAGTCAGTGATGCCACCCAACCATCTTATCCTCTGCATCACCTTCTCCTCCTGCCTTCTATCTTTCCCAGCATCAGGGTCTTTTCCAATGAGTCAGCTCTTCACATCAGGTGGCCTAAGCATTGGAGCTTCAGCTTCAGCATCAGTCCTTCCAATGAATATTCAAGGTTGATTTCCTTTAGGATTGACTGGTTTGATCTCCTTGCAGTCCAAGGAACACTCAAGAGTCTTTTCCAACACCACAGTTCAAAAGCATCAATTCTTCAGCCCTCAGCCTTCTTCATGGTCCAGCTCTCACATCTATACATGATTACTGGAAATTATAGCTTTGAATAGATGGACCTTTGTTGGGAAAGTAATGTCTCTGCTTTTTAATATGCTGTCTAGGTTTGTCATATCTTTTCTTCCAAGGAGCAAGCTTCTTTTAATTTCATTTAAAATTTTTGAATGAGGCTTGAAACTTCTAATCCAACGTTGAGAATCCAAACAAATACCATGCTATGAAAATATAGGAAATTAATATGTGATAAAGTATTATTAGCTAAAGGACAAATTTTGTTCAAATTTCACAAAATTTTATGCTAGTTTGCAGTATTTGTTTTCATACCTTATTCCAGACTCTACATTGTATTTAATTGTGTTGAGCAGCTTCTGTTGCATGCAACTAATTCTGGTAAATTCTTTTTTCATTTATATTTTATTACAAACATTTTCTAATTTTTTTTTGTTATGACTTCTGAGATATACCCATCATTTCAAAATAGACATTTAATTTCCAAAATGCATGAGATTTTAAAAAGTATCTTTGATATTTTTCATTTTGATATGAATTCCTCATTTAAATGCTTTCTTCTCTGCAATCATCCTCTGTGTCTTTTCAGTCTTCTAACGTTGCTGAAGATTTCAATGGCTAAATCAAAGATCTTTCTTGGTAAATGTCATATTGCATTTGAAAATATGTGGGTTAATTTCAAATATCTTTTGACATTAATTTCTAACATAATTCCACAGTGATAAGAGAAGAGACTCTATATGATTTCAGTAGCTTTAGACCATGAAAATTTTGCACTTTGGTGTATGTCCCTGAATATGTACCAGTGTTTCCTAATTTATAGTCTATGGGAACTTGAGTATAATTTGTATCCTACTTGTGAAAATTGTAGAAGTCTTAATTATGTTGAATTGGTTCAGAGTGCTTTTCAGGTCTACTATATCCTCTACTTCTCTGTATATTCATTCTATTAATTTTGAGAGTTTGATTTTGAAACTCCAAGTAAAAATCTTCAATTATCTACTTAAAAAATAGTTGTAATATATAGTGGAACTATATGTAATCTTGTTCTATATTTTCCAAGTCTCCTGTAAATGTGTTATAATACTTTTATAATTTAAAAAATAAAAAAGAAAGAGACTTAAAAAAAAGAAGAGATGTGTGAATGACAATAAGGCTTCAGAAAACAGGATTTGGGTTATGTTTTTAATTGCTAATTATCTTTTTCACTCTCTTATTATAAACGAGGCTCAAGGGTAATACTAAATGGAGACACAGGTTTCTTCCCCTGAGGCTTAAGAATCATAATAATTAAGATAAATTAATATTCACATTATTAAATTCTCACAACTCTTTGTTGTTTCATCAAAAGCAGTGCAAGTTATCATATCATTCAGTTCAGTTCAGTTCAGTCGCTCAGTCGTGTCCGACTCTGTGACCCCATGAATCTCAGCACGCCAGGCCTCCCTGTCCATCACCATCTCCCGGAGTTCACTCAGACTCACGTCCATCAAGTCCATGATACCATCCAGTCATCTCATCCTCGGTCGTCCCCTTCTCCTCCTGCCCCCAATCCCTCCCAGCATCAGAGTCTTTTCCAATGAGTCAACTCTTCGCATGAGGTGGCCAAAGTACTGGAGTTTCAGCTTTAGCATCACTCCTTCCAAAGAAATCCCAGGGCTGATCTCCTTCAGAATGGACTGGTTGGATCTCCTTGCAGTCCAAGAGCCTCTCAAGAGTCTTCTCCAACACCACAGTTCAAAAGCATCAATTCTTCAGTGCTCAGCCTTCTTCACAGTCCAACTCTCACATCCATACATGACCACAGGAAAAACCATAGCCTTGACTAGATGGACCTTTGTTGGCAAAGTAATGTCTCTGCTTTTGAATATGCTGTCTAGGTTGCTCATAACTTTTCTTCCAAGGAGTAAGCGTCTTTTAATTTCATGGCTGCAGTCACCATCTGCAGTGATTTTGGAGTCCAAAAAAATAAAGTCTGACACTGTTTCCACTGTTTCCCCATTTATTTCCCATGAAGTGATGGGACCGGATGCCATGATCTTCATTTTCTGAATGTTGAGCTTTAAGCCAACTTTTTCACTCTCCTCTTTCACTTTCATCAAGAGGCTTTTTAGCTCCTCTTCTAACAGGGTCTCTTCCTTTCTTTTTAAATTGATTTTTATTTTTCAAATTTATTTTTAATTGGAGGATAATTGCTTTACAATATTGTATTGGTTTCTGCTGTATAACAATGTGAATCCCCTGCCTTTTGAGCTTCCCTACCACCTCCCATCCTACCCTTCTAGGTCATCACAGAGTGCCAGACTGGACTCCCTGTGTTATATGGCAGCTTCCAATAGCTATCTATTTTACACATGATAATGCATATATGTCAACGATCCTTTCTCATTTTGTCCTACCCTCTCCTTCCCCCACTGCATCCACAAGTCCTTTCTGTATGCATCTCCATTCTTTCTCTGCAAATAGGTTCATCTCTGTTTTTGTTGATTCATATATATGTATTAATATGCAATATTTGTTTTTCTGCTTCTGACTTCACTCTGTATAACAGGTTCTAGGTTTATCCACCTCACTACAACTGACTCAAACTTGTTCTATATCATGGCTGAGTAATATTCCATTGTATATATGTATCACATTTTCTTTATCTATTCATCTCTTGATGGACATCTAGGTTTCTTCCATATCCTGACTTGTAAATAGTACGGCAGTGAACATTATGGTATATGTATCATTTTGAATTGTGGCTTTCTCAGGGTGTATGCCCAGAAATGGTATTGCTGGATCATATGGTAGTTTTATTCTTAGTTTCTTAAGGAATCTCCATACTCTTCTCCATTAGTGACTGTGTCAATTTACATTCCCACATACAGTGCAGTAGGGTTCCCTTTTCTCCACACCCTCTTCAGCACTTATTGTTTGCAATTTTTTTTTTAAATGATGGTCATTCTGATTGGTGTGAGGTGATTGCTAGGAGAAATATCGATAACCTCAGATATACAGATGACATCACCCTTATGGCAGAAAGTGAAGAGAAACTAAAAAGCCTCTTGATGAAAGTGAAAGAGGAGAGTGAAAAAGTTGGCTTAAAGCTCAACATTAAGAAAATGAAGATCATGGCATCAGGTCCCATCATTTCATGAGAAATAGATGGGGAAACAGTGGAAACAGTGTCAGACTTTATCTTTTGGGGCCCCAAAATCACTGCAGATGGTGATTGCAGCCATGAAATTAAAAGACACTTACTCCTTGGAAGAAAAGTTATGACCAACCTAGATAGCATATTCAAAAGCAGAGACATTACTTTGCCGACTAAGGTCCATCTAGTCAAGGCTACGGTTTTTCCTGTGGTCATGTATGGATGTGAGAGTTGGACTGTGAAGAAAGCTGAGCACTGAAGAATTGATGCTTTTGAACTGTGGTATTGGAGAAGACTCTTGAGAGTCCCTTGGACTGCAAGGAGATTCAACCAGTCCATTCTAAAGGAGATAGGTCCTGGGTGTTCTTTGGAAAGAATGATGCTAAAGCTGAAACTCCAGTACTTTGGCCACCTCATGAGAAGAATTGACTCATTGGAAAAGACTCTGATGCTGGGAGGGATTGGGGGCAGGAGGAGAAGGGGACGACCGAGGATGAGATGGCTGGATGGCATATGGACTCGATGGACGTGAGTCTGAGTGAACTCAGGGAGATGGTGATGGACAGGGAGGCCTGGCGTGCTGAAAGAGTCAGACATGACTGAGCGACTGAACTGAACTGAACTGAACTGATACATCTTCGTAGTTTTGATTTTCATTTCTGTAATAATGATCAATGTTGAGCATCTTTTCATATGTGTATTGGCCATGTGTTTATATCTTCTTTGGAGAAATGTCTGTTTAGATCTTCTGCCCATTTTTTTTTTATTAGGTGGCTTGTTTTTCTGATATTGACCTGTATGAGTTGCTTATATACTTTGGAAATTAATCTTTCATCAGATTCTTCATTTGCAATTATTTTCTCCCATTCTGATGATTGTATTTTCATTTTGTTTATAGTTTTCTTTGCTGTGCAAAAGATTTGTAAGTTTAATTAGGTCTCATTTGTTTATTTTTGGTTTCTTTCCAATTCTAAAGGAGTTGAGTCAAAGAGGATCTTGCTGTTATTTATGTCAAAGAGTATACTGAGTATGCTTTCCTCTAAGGTCTTACATTTAAGCCTTTAGTCCATTTTGAGTTTATTTTTGTGTATGGTGTTAGAAAGAGTTCTAATTTCATTCTTCTACATGTAGCTGTCCAGTTTTCCCAGTTGCACTTATTGAAGAGAATGTCTTTTCTCCATGGTGTATTCTTATCTCCTTTGTCAAAGATAAGGTACCCATAAGTGTGTGGGTTTATCTCTGGGCCTTCTATCTTGTTCCATTGGTCTATATTTCTGTTTTTTGTGCCAGTACCATACTATCTTGATGAATGAAGCTTTGTAGTATAGACTGAAGTCAGGAAGGTTGATTCCTCCAGCTCTGTTTTTATTTCTTTTTTTTTTTTTTTTTAGTTTTAAACTGCCACAATTTATTTTGCATTTTCAATATGGCTTAAACATTTCTACTATTTACTCTTTAAGGTCATATATAAAACAAATACAACTCATTCATTTTACTTACTGCAATTTCTCTTCTTTTGAGGAAACTACTCTCAGGGAATTCTTTAAAAGACTGCCATTGGAATACATTCAACATTCTTAAGTCCCCTTATGCTCATGCTGCTAAAATAGTCGTGAACCTGTAGGCCACCTATTTCATCTCAGGAAAATCACAAAAATCTTTTAAATAACAACTCAATCCATTATCTGAGGATTATAAAGAAAGAGTTGTAGAAGCTATGAAATGTAAACAGAAAAATACAAGAATAGCAACATGTACATCAATTATTTGATCTTATCCATTGTCCTTTTGGATAGTCAGTGATGCAACAATGTGACTTAAAAAGCTTACTGCATACTCTTACTGAGGCGGAGTAGTAGGTTTGCTTTGTTTTTTTCTTTCCTATGACAGCTATATCTATTTTACAGTATTTTTTTAAATTAAGGAAGATGAATTA
Organism: Oryx dammah; assembly: GCF_014754425.2. Classification (NCBI taxonomy): domain Eukaryota; kingdom Metazoa; phylum Chordata; class Mammalia; order Artiodactyla; family Bovidae; genus Oryx; species Oryx dammah. The sequence continues at coordinate 80,240,975 of NW_024070203.1, forward strand.
TATATGGCTTTCAGTTCAGTTCAGTTCAGTTCATTCCCTCAGTCGTTTCTGACTCTTTGCAACCCCATGAATTGTAGCACGCCAGGCCTCCCTGTCCATCACCAACTCCCGGAGTTCACCCAAACCCACGTCCATCGTCAGTGATGCCATCCAGCCATCTCATCCTCTGTCGTCCCCTTCTCCTCCTGCCCCCAATCCCTCCCAGCATCAGCCTTTTCCGATGAGTCAACTTTTTGCATGAGGTGGTCAGAGTACTGGAGTTACAGCTTTAGCATCATTCCTTCCAAAGAACACTCAGGACTGATCTCCTTCAGAATGGACTGGTTGAATCTCCTTGCAGTCCAAGGGACTCTCAAGAGTCTTCTCCAACACCACAGTTCAAAAGCATCAATTCTTCAAAATTGCTTTGGCTATTTGGAATATATTGTGTTTCCACCATACAAATTGTAATTTTTGTTGTTCTAATTCTGTGAAAAATAGATTTCTTCCTTTCTTAATTAATTAATCTATTGATTAATTATTACAAGAAGATGTCTCATAGAAAGCTAAAAGTATAGATCACTAAGAATAAAACACAGACATTTACATCAACACTATGCATTGTATGCACCTAAAGAATTTTTTATGAAGATTGAGTCAATTGAGAAGGAAATGGCAACCCACTCCACGTATTCTTGCCTGGAGAATTCCAAAGACAGAAGAGCCTGGCAGGCTACAGTCCATGGCGTCGCAAAGAGTCAGACACGACTGAGCAACTAATACTAAACTACTACTAGATCAATGCATGTTATATGTGCATTTTAAAATACCTGTGTCTTTTACGTTCAAAATCAGCATATCACGCCTGCTGTATTGTAATCTATTTTTTTGTTCACCAATCTCTACCTTTTCATACCAGCAAATGCTTACTTTATCTAATTCTTAATGTAGTTTTGAGTTTATCTAATTGTGCCCAAAAATCCTTTAAAGGTCAGTGTTTCAGACCAGGTTTAATCCAGGACCACTCATTGCATCTGGTTGTTCCATCTGTTACCTCTCTTATCTAGCACATTGCCCCATCCAACTAGGTTTTATTACACTGACTTACACAACAGATTTTTCTGCAGCTAAAGGCTTAAAGGATTCAAGTTAAACATTTTTGGCTTGAACACACCATAGGTGAGGTATTGCATCATAACAGAAACAGACTATCTGATTGCTTCATAAGGATATTGAACTTTTTTGCTTTAAGTGGAGAAGGTTTGTGAATAACAAAAATATTTTACACTGGAAAAAAGATAACATTAACCTGAAAGAAAAAATTTAAATATCTGAGAATTAAATTTAGTGCTTAAGACAGAAAAGAGAGCAGTTGAAGGATTACTAACTGGAAAGGGGAGCACAGAAACAGACCTTAAATTTTTCTTCTATCTGGGTTAGCAGTGATATGTCAAACATCAGATGGAAGAATAGTCTCAGATTTATCACTGGAAGATACACTCCTGAAGATGAAATAAGAGCTCTGAGAGGATTAGTGAGAAAATTGCCATCCAAGCCTGACTACACAATTTATAAAGAGAGCTTGTTGATTTTTAATGTAAATTATCTCAGATAGTCAAGAATCTAGGATCTGATTCAAATCTAACTCCTTACCATGTAAGCCTGTAACAAAACAACCTCAGGGACAGAGAATTCAAAGTGAGATATCTTTCATATTCATGAATTTGTTATGTCAGTCAAAAGCTATATTCTCCAAAATACTAAGTAAGTTCATAGGAGGTTATAAAAGATGGTTCTCTAATCCTTCTTTCCAACCTGCAAGCTGCAGCAAGCTGTGGAGTTTCAGCAGTCTCCGCTGTGGTCTAGGACAAGTCTTATATGTGTTGGAAAAAGAACCACAAGCAGCCCGAATCAAACTGGTGCCCTCTCTGCTCAACTTTTTGCCTACCTGGATCTCAACTGCTGACATGGGTTAATAGGAATAGATCTAAGAAGCCAAAGAGAAAGATTGCTGCTGTTTGATCTAAAAGGAAAAGTAAGGGAATAGCCACGGGGAGAAGGAAGCAACCTTAATGATAAGGTAGCTGGAGGCTCTGTTATACTGGGAGGAGCTCCGAAAGCCTTACACAGCTGCACAGCCAACAGCCATTTATAATGATCCATAATCCACAAGCCAGAGGCACCACACCTCCCACCTGAGAGGAGAGAAGGAGAGCAACACCCCAGAGGCTTAGAGATAGATGTCTCATGTTGGAATCAGAGAATAAGAAGCTGACTGTAACTCAGGTTGGGATAAGCAGATTAAATGGTCACAGCAAAGGAGATTTTCCCTTCTTACAAGTTGTGAGCTGGGTATCACTCATCTTTATTTCCTGCTGATGTTCCCTATTTTCTCAGAATGCTATGGAGGGCCCCAAACAGTTATTTATCTTTCATGAAAAGAGGAAAACAGATTCTTGTCTGAGACAAGGTTCATAGGGCTGTGGACATACCAGGAAGCACTTTTAAGAACCCACATGTACTGGGTGTTGTCCCAGGTTATTGACACAGAGGCCACTCTTGCCTTGAAGAGGTCACGTCTAGAATCTTATTAAAGTGTATGGGATTTTATTCAATGTAGTCTATAGACCACTCATACATCTGTCTGGAAGGTGTTTTATGCATCTGGGAAACAATACTTGCAAATTGTGTTAATTATAAAATAGTTCTTTAGACTACTTTAAATTTGATAGAATAATATTTTTTTAAAACAGCCGTTTTTCACTTTCTCTTCTCCCTGCATAGGCACCTAGCCCATTCTGGGCTCAAGGAGTCAGAGGAAGTATGCAACAAGGAGAAAGCAAATGAATTCTTTCTGGCACTCTTTGCTAAAGGTTCAGCCTTTGGAGAAAAATTTCTGGAAATAGTTAAATGTTTGAGAGAAACTTCATGAGAGAAAGAGAAAGCAGGACACTTTCCACCCACCAGACAAAAGTTTCACAGCTGAAACAAAGAGGTAGAGAATGAAACAGACAAGGAGGTAAGAGCAGAAAAGTGATTGCATCATCTGACAGGATCAAGAACTGTTTTAGCAAAGGGCTGTTGTGGAGGGCTTGGTAAAGTTCCCAGGATCCCAGTGAGAGCTGAGTCAGCCTCCAGGCCAGCCCCTTTCACTGCAGTGAACATTCTCTCAATTCTAGGGTCTAGGCCAGCAAACTTAAATCCCTAAGTGCTTGCAGGGCACTGCACTTTGACTATACCTAAAACTTACCAGTACTCATCAAATGGAAGTGAGGCCAAGTCACATCTGAGGAAATACTTCCTTTGTAATTTCTATTAGGACACCTATAAGCTTTTTAAAACTACTAACTTAATGGTGTTGAGAGGGAGGAAAATCCTCAGGACCCACTGAGGAACGGAGCAGAGTCATCTCAAGATCCTCTCTGAGCCCAGACATAGAGGAATTCGGCTCCATCACAGTCGGGGATGCTAGAAACTGGCCAATCTGATTCCATGTATGTTACGCCATATGCTTAGTAGAACTCAGAGCCTGTAAGCTGTCTCTCATCCTTTTAGCATGACTTAGGATGGGCATTAGATTACTAGAAGTGCAACACAGCAGGATAAAAATTGATGCTTTCTATGAAATGGTAACAGGGATTCCTACTGGATGTGTTAGAACTGGAAGAAGGTGGGAGAATCCATTAAAACAAACTAGCATGTGCTCTAAAAATCACTGCAATGGTGACTGCAGCCATGAAATTAGAAAATGATTGCTTCTTGGCAAGAAAGCTATGACCAATCTAGACAGTGTGTTAAAAAGCAAAGACATCACTTTGCTGACAAAGGTCCATATAGTCAAGGCTATGGTCTTTTCAGTAGTCCCGTATGGCTGTGAGCGCTGGACCATAAAGAAAGCAGAGTGCCGAAGAATTGATGCTTTCCAATTGTGGTGCTGGAGAAGACCCTTGAGAGTCCCTTGAACTGCAAGGAGATCAAACAAGTCAATCTCAAAGGAAATCAACCCTGAATACTCACTGGACGGACTGATACTGAAACAGTAACTCCACCTCTCTAATGAGCTCTTTGATGATCAGAGAGGTTAAGCAACTTGTCCAATAGTATAGACAACTGATGAGTGACAGCTGGGATTAAGCATAGCCTTTCTGATCCCAAAGTCTATAGGCTTTAGCACTTTACTGTCAGCATAGACACAAGCTCCAAAGCCTCAAACTTCCAACCATCAGCTCCTCACATGTGCACACAGAGTTCAATGATGACTGCGTATCTTTCCATATTCTGCTCACTAGTTTATGATGAAGGAGACACACGTACTCTAAGGAAAGGATCCTTTGGCTGGAAGTCTGACCTCTTCCCTCAGTTACCAAAATCCTTCTCATTCTAAGCTGTGTGGTCCTGAGCAAGCCTGTTTTCCTCTCTGGGTTTCAATCTGTTATCTTTTCAGGGGAATAGGCTTGTTGACTATAAATTTCTTTTAAGTTGCTATACCGTTTGTGTTTTTGATACAGCAAAGCTGAAGAATATAAAGGGTGGGTTGACATGTTTACATTTCAGATTAGGCAGTAGCAGGCCAGCTCTTGAACAGGGCTACAATAAACTCTCTGAAAAGAGTGGTTCAATAGTTGAGTATAAACACGAAGAGGTAGTTGTGAGAGGAGAGGGGAGAGAGAACAAAAGAGAGAGGGGAGATAAGGAAAAAACTTTACAGAATTCCACTCGTATCTTCCTGAGAGGCGAGAAGTCTTGGAGCTAATAACTAAGAGCAAAGAAAGCGTTCCATTGTACCACCTTCTGTATACCTGGAGGCTCTCCCCCATTCCAGCAACTCAGACTACAAAAGGTTTGGCAGGTGCTGAGGCGATCTCTGTCTCTGGGAAAAGTTTCATGTTGAAACTGGCCTCTAGCCACGGGGTGAGAAAGAGTGAGCTGGCATTGACACTACCTATTGGCAGTAAGGACAAGCTCTTAGGTTGAGGCTGTGGGCCACAGGCAGTGTGGAAAAGAAAGGGAAAGAGAGGACTACTAAGGTAGATCCCTAGGAGCTGTGAGCAAAGATGCCAAGGCGGGGGGCCAGGCCTAGGACTCCTATCTGCTGGGGAACAGCAGAGAGACAGCAGCACAGGATGGCAGGCACTTTCCCAGCTGCACCTCACGAGCCAAACTCTTCTCCTGTTCCACAGAAGCAACCCTGAAAACGTTCCAGGGAAATAAAAAGCCTGAGCAAATAGGATGGTTTGTGGCTCCCTGTGTTACTCTGCCTTTGTCTTCACTATAATTTGTTCTTCATGGCCTCTCCATGCCTCTAGCTAAATGGACTTGCATATGAACACACAAGACCAAGAATTCTGGACTGATAAATTTGAAGGGGTTGATACCGCACCACAGCCACCTTCTGTTAAATGAAATGCACATCTGTGACAAAACTGTTTGAAAGGTTTGGAGAAGTCGTGACCAGGAAAAATAAAGAAGAAAAGGATGGGAGGGAATTTTGAATTTATGTTCAAGTCCACACATCATTATCTCAAGTTCAATGAGATAAAAAGCTATTTTAATCATTAAAGAGTTATGAGAAGTATTTTATTTGGGGTAAAATGTCACAGTCAGTCATTGGCTATTGCTATTCAAGGCTATTGTTAGTCAAGAACTTCTAAGTTGACAAACTGATGGTATGTTGAGTGAGCTGCCCTTGTAAGTTCACAAAGGTCAGGTAACAACCAGCTATTCCTCAGGTCAACGAAATCTCTAAGGAAAATATTAAAAAAAAAAAAAAAAGTTTACTGAATTCTTATCCAGAGCATGGCACTGTGATGGTAGATGTGGGTCAAAACAAAATAGAAGAGAAAAAAAAAAAAAAACTTGTTCTTAGCATTTCAGAGACTTACAAATGTCAGAACCAATGTTTGCTTTCCCTAAGGAATTCACATGCTTCTTCATGGGCATCTATGGGAAAGAGCCAATTATTTATTTTTCTTTGATCACGAGAACATTTGAATTAAACTTTGAGAAATATGTCAGATCCTGTGACCTATAAATTTCCTTTTTAATTCTTTCACCTCACCCCCAGATCCTTTTTTTTATTACTAATTTTTATTGGAGCATAGTTGCTTTACAATGTCATGTTAGTTTTTACTATACAACAAAGTGAATCAGATATATATATACATACACATATGTATATATATACATATGCATCTGTGCTAAGTCACTTCGGTCATGTCTGACTCTGTGTGACCCTATGGACTGTAGCCTTCCAGGCTCCTCTGTCCATGAGATTCTCTAAGCAAGCATACTGGAATGGGTTGTTGTGCCCTCGTCTTCAGGGGAATCTTTACTACCCAGGGATCAAACCTGCGTCTCTTATGTCTCCTGCATTGGGAGCCTAGTTCTTTACCACTAGCACCACCTCGGAGCCCCCTTTCTTGGCTTTTCTTCCCATTTAGGTCTCCAAAGAGCATTGAATAGAGTTCTTTGTGCTATATAGTCACTTCTCATTAGTTATCCATTTCATACATAGAGTCAATAGTGTATATATGTCAATCCCAACCTCCCAATTCCTCCCACCTCCTCTTTCCCCCTTGGTATCCATACATTTGTTCTCTGCATCTGGATCTCTATTTCTGCCTTGCAAATAAGATCACCTATGTCATTTTTCTAGATTCCACATATATGCATTAATAGATGATATTTGTTTTTCTCTTTCTGACTTACTTCACTCTGTATGATAGTCTCTAGATCCATCCACATCTCTACAAATGACCAGTTTCATTCCTTTTTATGACTGAGTAATATTCCCTTGTATACCACATCTTTTCATGCATTCCTCTGTCAGTGGACAGTTAGGTTGACTTCACATCCTGACTGTTGTAAATAATGCTGCAATAATCATTGGGGTGTATATGTCTTTTTGAAATATGGTTTTCTTTATGTATATACCCAGGAATGGGATTTCTAGCTCATATGGTCGTTCTATTTACAGTTTTTTAAGGAACCTCCATACTGTTCTCCATAATGGCTATACCAATTTACATTCCTAACAACCGTGCAAGAGGGTTCCCTTTTCTCCCTGGACTCTTCAGGATCTATTGTTTGGCCACGGCCATTCTGACCAGTGGGAAGTGATACCTCATTGTGTTTTGATTTACACCCACAGACCTTGATTCCCTCTTCTACCCATAGTATTCCTGAATCTAATATCCATCTGCAACCATGAGAATAAAAAACTATGAATAAAGAGGTAAGAGACATGTTCTTAAAGTTAAAAAGTTTGAAGTGCCATAATAGAAGTTTCTGTCAGAGGATAAGCAAGGTTTAGATGAAGAAGATACCAATTTAATATGGATAAAATCTGGGATATCTATAAAGCAGATGACCTTCAGAATAAGGGTCAGAAACTTAGAGTGGTCTGGAAAACAATGTAAATAGAATAAATGGACCAGGTAGATATGGGTAAATGGTCACGGATGTTCTAAAAGTGAATGTTACTCCTCAGATCCAGCTAAAAGTGAATGTTACTCCTCAGATCCAGCCTTTAAGGCAAAAACTGCCTATAGATATGCTCAAAACTCCCTAAAATCACCCATAAGTTAGGGAAACAATACTTGAACCCCTCAAAGAATAATTCTTATTATCACATTCGTGCTATGACACCAAGTTAATTGGTATTTTCTATATTATATCCTTTTTCCAGTTGTATATTAAATGATGGAGCTGGAACATTAAAAGAAACAACTGTATAATCATTTCTCTTGAGAAAGAGGTTGGATCCCTGTGAGTTAAGGGTATTTATGCTATTCTCTTGTATATTCCATGATCAAAGTAAAACTATAGTAGAGCATTTTCATTTTGTGCAGAAAGACAACATGTATCTCACTGAATCAGTAGAAGTCCTGTGCCACCAGCCATTGACCATGAGCACCTTTAGAATTCTAATCAGTATTGATACGCTAGTAAGCCAGAAATCTATCAAGCCATCATCAGTCAACTGCTCATAAAACAGGCAAAAAATAGAAGAATGAAGAAAGTAAGAAAAGCAAGGGGAGCCTCAAAGGAATATTGTTGGCTTGAGACAATATGTGAAGTTAAATTGAACCAACAATTGCTGCTACTGCTGTTAAGTCACTTCAGTTGTGTCCAACACTGTGCGACCCCATAGACAGCAGCCCACCAGGCTCCTTTGTCCCTGGGATACTGGAGTGGGTTGCCATTTCCCTTTCCAATGCATGCAGTCATGCTAAGTCGCTTCAGTCGTGTCCGACTCTGTGTGACCCCATGGACAGCAGCCCACCCACCAGTCTCCTCTGTCCACAGGATTCTCCAGGCAAGAATACTGGAGTGGGTTGCCATTTCCTTCTCCAACCAACAACTGAAATACAGTAAATAAGTTCCGTTTCGGTGGCATTGGTGAGGGCCTGAAACGCTGCTTCTAAATATCAAAGTAGCAGTGAACCTTGGTCTTCTCTTTCTTCTGAACTTGACTCTCCAAAGTTTCAGATCTGACTGTTTCACTGCACCAATACATTTGGGAAACAGAATCTTCTTGATGGCATTTCAAGTCTAATATTTTACTCTAATGTGCGCAGTACAATTCAGTCAATTGTTTAACAGAAACTGAGTATAAGGGTCAGCAAACCTGGCTCAGCTATGAGGCTACTGAAAGAGTCCAAGTTTGTAGATTTTTTTTAATCTAAAATAAACTGTGATTGGATTTCAAGGGTTTAAATGAACTCTACAATGAAGCAATCCAATAAAACCACCTTTTAAAAAGGAAAAGCAACAAAGGAATCAGAATTCTCTGGTGATAACTGAAGTTATTTTGTGCCAGAAAGAATGACCTAGTGAAACTGTTAGAATCTCATCAAGACCACCATTTGCATGTTAAATAGCTCAAATCTACACCTCTCTTCTGTAAAACTAACATTTTCTGTCTTTTAAGAGAGCACTGGGTCTCAAATAAAGTAATAATAAAATAATGGTTTTCCCTTCCCTGTCTTTCCCCCAACTCTCATGGCCCACATTATTTTCATGGACAGAATCCTATGCAGGGAGAAGGAAGTGGGAAGACTGTGAAAAAAACATTCCATGGGAGAAGAAATTTGCCCACACCTAGTCATTTAATTTTAGGCTTCTCTTCATCCACTACCATTGTGTAGTCTGTTTTCAGAAAATGGAAAAGCAAAAAAACTCTTCCTAAAGTTAGACTTCTGATATTTAAGAACTTGAGTCAAACTTCTATGGAATAAGAGAAGGCAATTTGTTGTCACCTGTGTTATTATCACGTGAATAAAGAATAGACTGGACCATAAAACGTAGTGCCCCAAATCCAGGAAAACAAGTTTGTGGTGCTGGTGTGGGTGGGGGAAGACTTCCTTATACTAATGAAGAAACATCTGTGACTTCTCCAAATTGGTTCAGAAAAGTGACTGGCAGGGGTTTCCCTTAGAAACAGATTGATCTCACAAGTAATATATATTCATTTTCAGAAGAAAAGGAATGTATATCCAAGAAGTTTGTTCAGGTTTTTCCATATGATGTACCCAAATGAACTTCTTATCCAACCCAGTATGTGTATAACTGAATCACTTTGCTATACAGCAGAAATTAGCACAACATTGTAAATCAACTATACTTCAATCAAATAAATCTTAAAAATTTTTTTTAAATTTAAAGGAAGAAAATGTTTATTAAAGTTTCAGACTTCTGCTACTTTACAAGGCACAGCTCTAAGAAGAGCAGAAATGACTTCCATAACTTCATATAGGAGGACAGGCCAGACTCTGAAAGAACAAGGTGTAGTTGTGGTTTGTCTGCTTTCCTAAATGATTCCCACTTTCACACTTCTTTTCTGGCCTAAGCCACTTAAGAGGGAAATGAAATTCCTCAGTGACAAAGGAGGGAGGGAGAGATATAAACATCTCATGAAAGACTTACGTTCTAGATGTGGTCAGCATCTAGTGGGTTTTGATTATTCAAGCTCTTGACTTGGCTTCCTTCTCTCCTGCTTGCCCTTAACTTCTGTCATTGCTTCTCATGCCACCACTAGAGAGAAGGTAGGAAAGACCAGATGTGAAACAAACTAAAAGTGTAGTCCTGTGGAGCAAACCTGAAGCTTTGGGTCTGACATAGCTGTTAGTGTTTCATGAAATCTTCTCTGATAAATTATGAAAGGAAAACAATACTATTACAAATTAGATTGGTGTAATGGTCAGAAGCAGTGTAGTAATCTGAAATTATCATTATATCAGAGTACAATTTTAGAAGTCTATCTAACTAAAAATAGGGATAATCCATTAGGGATAAAATCCATGGTTAAAAATTAATCAAATTTAGAGAAAAAATCTTCAGGTTTTAAAAAAGTCAATTACATTGTCACATTCTGACTGCCAACACATTTTTTTGGTCAGAAACAAATGATAATTATTAATATATACTTTGCAAAGTACTTTGCAAAGTTTGAATTACTACTCATATAAAATAGTGTGTGTGTGTTTTTTTTTTCTTTCATTTTTGGTCAGGTTGACCACTCTAAATTTAGTTTCTTGTAATCAGCCTCATAAAACACGTCTGGAAGTGTGTGTTCCAACCTTCTATGATATTTACTGAAAGTGACTATATTCCAGCTATTGTTCTCAGAACTGTGGATACTGCAATGAATAAATTTTAAAACTTTTGCTCTTAGACTAGGTGTATGGAGGAGGACAGAGAATAAATAAGAATATCAACATAAATAAGTTGGATTAAAGAGTGTTTTGGTTGTAAGAACATCAAACAGGATCATATAAGGAAGAATGAGTGAAATGAACTACTTTAGCTTAGGTGTTCAGTGAAGGCCTCTTTGACAAGTTATCATTGAGCTGAGACTTTTGAATGTTAGAAAGGAATCTTCAGAGGTGAGGATGAGCTAACTGGTTTGAAGGACAGAAATGCTAGGAAAACTCAGTTCAGTTCAGTTCAGTCCAGTCGCTCAGTCATGTCCGACTCTTTGAGACCCCATGAATCACAGCACGCCAGGCCTCCCTGTCCATCACCCACTCCCGGAGTTCACTCAGACTCATGTCCATCGAGTCAGTGATGCCATCCAGCCATTTCATCCTCTGTCATCCCCTTCTCCTCCTGCCCCCAATCCCTCCCAGCATCAAAGTCTTTTCCAATGAGTCAACTCTTCGCATGAGGTGGCCAAAGTACCGGAGTTTCAGCTTGAGCATCATTCCTTCCAAAGAAATCCCAGGGTTGATCTCCTTCAGAATGGACTGGTTGGATCTCCTTGTAGTCCAAGGGACTCTCAAGAGTCTTCTCCAACACCACACTTCAAAAGCATCAATTCTTCGGCACTCAGCTTTCTTCACGGTCCAACTCTCACATCCATACATGACCACAGGAAAAACCATAGCCTTGATGAGACGGACCTTAGTCGGCAAAGTAATGTCTCTGCTTTTGAATATACTATCTAGGTTGCTCATAACTTTCCTTCCAAGGAGTAAGTGTCTTTCAATGTCATGGCTGCAGTCACCATCTGCAGTGATTTTGGAGCCCCCCAAAATAAAGTCTGACACTGTTTCCACTGTTTCCCCATCTATTTCCCATGAAGTGATGGGACCAGATGCCATGATCTTCGTTTTCTGAATGTTGAGCTTTAAACCAACTTTTTCACTCTCCACTTTCACTTTCATCAAGAGGCTTTTTAGTTCTTCTTCACTTTCTTCCATAAGAGTGGTGTCATCTGCATATCTGAGGTTACTGATATTTTTCCTGGCAATCTTGATTCCAGCTTGTGCTTCTTCCAGTCCAGCGTTTCTCATGATGTACTCTGCATAGAAGTTAAATAAGAAGAGTGACAATATACAGCCTTGATGTACTCCTTTTCCTATTTGGAACCAGTCTGTTATTCCATGTCCAGTTCTAACTGTTGCTTCCTGACCTGCATACAGATTTCTCAAGAGGCAGGTCAGGTGGTCTGGTATTCCCATCTCTTTCAGAATTTTCCACAGTTTCTTGTGATCCACACAGTCAAAGGCTTTGGCATAGTCAATAAAGCAGAAATAGATGTTTTTCTGGAACTCTCTTGCTTTTTCCATGATCCAGCGGATGTTGGCAATTTGACTTCTGGATCCTCTGCCTTTTCTAAAACCAGCTTGAACATCTGGAAGTTCACGGTTCAGGTATTGCTGAAGCCTGGCTTGGAGAATTTTGAGAATTTCTTTGCTAGGAAGACTAGAACCTAGTAAACAAGTGGGAGAAAGTTACGAGAAATGTTCCAGAGAGTTATGTAGCAGCCAGATGGGACAAGATCTGGTAAATCAGAATATGGGGTTTGGATTATATCTAAGAGGAAAAGGCATTAAGCCTTTTAAGCATGGGACAACATAATCTGATTTATGCTTTTAAATGATCACTTTGCTTCCTCTTTTGTCCATGACTGACTGGCTTGTTTATGATCAGTCTTCCCACTAAGAACTAGAAAAGAAATGATAAGACAAATAGCTGACTTCTTAACAGACATATGAAATCTCAAAAACAGTTGAATGATACTTTTAAAATGCCAATTAAAAAAAAAAACAGCCTGCTATCTTAGATGGTGTTATATATTATCTAGGTATATACCAATAAAAATGCATACATATGTGTGTGGGTGGACATACACACACTCACACACGGATGTTCATAGAGGTATCACAACAACCCAAACTGGAAGCAATTAAGATTCGTTCTTAATGGATTAGATAAATAAATCAAGGTATACACTATACATTGAAACACTATAGAACAATGCAGCTAAATTAACTCTGGCTGTGCATAATAATGCTTTAATTTCTTGCACACAAAATCCAACCATGAAGGAAAAATATACATTTAAAATAAGCAAATTAGTGTGATACAGGTTCAAATATAGACAAACAACAAAGCAGAATATGAAATAAGTGAATAAAGAAATTCCCTGGTGGTCCAGTGGTTAGGAATCCACACTTTCACTACAAGGGGTGTAGGTTTGAACCCATGGTCAAGGAGCTAAAATCCTGCATGCCACACAGTGCAGCCAACTAAATAAATAAATAATAAAATAAATGAATAAGTACAATTAAAAATAAAAAAGAGAGAGGTACCCATGCTGGTAAGACAATCAATTATAGAAAAAAATGAAAAAAGAAAATGGTAATGCCTGTTACAAAGAGATTTCAATGGCACAGGTGAAGAATGGCAGTTATCTGGACTTAAAAGTTAATCAAAGTACTCTTATGAATGCAAAGATGTTTGATTTATGGCCAATGCAGCACTCCAGAGTAGTGAGAAAATAATGGTTCTCTTGGTAAGGGTGTTGGTTCAACTGAATACTCATAGAGAAAACAGGACATGAGTTTGAGCAATCTCCAGGAGCTGGTGATGGACAGTGAAGCCTGGTGTGCTGCAATCCATGGGGCTGCAAAGAGTCAGACATGACTTAGCAACTGAACTGAGAGAAAACAAAACTGATCTCTATCACACACCATATATGAAAATGAATTTCCAGATGGATAGTATGTTAATTTTGAAAGAAAACAATGAATATAGAATGTAAATATAGTATGTTGATAAATTTGATACAGGAAAATATTTAAACCTAAAGACAGTAACTGAAAAAAATACAATTTGCTAAATCATACCATCTTTAAATGGGAACTTTGGCATGTCTTCAAATAGGTGAAGAGGCAAGCCATAGAATGAGAGAGCCTACTTGTAATGGATGTATTTGACAAAGGGCACATACCTAGATTATGAAGAATACCTACTAATCAGTAATACAGACAATCCAATTTAAAAATAAAAATGGGCAGGAAACTCAAGTACTTCACCAGAGAGGATATCCAAATAGCCAGTAAACACTTGAAAAGATGATCAACCTTAGTACTTATAAAAAATTAAGCAAATAAAGTTGCACTGTAGTACCAATACACATCTGCCAGCTTGAGTAAAATGAAAATGACATAATACAAAGTATTGACAAGTATGTGGAGCAAATCGGACCCTTACACCCTGCTGGTAGGAATACAAAGTGTTATCCACAATCTACAAGCAAGAAATTCCACTTCTAGGCTGCTACTGCTGCTAAGTCACTTCAGTCGTGTCCGACTCTGTTCGACCCCTCAGATGGCAGCCCACCAGGCTCCCCCGTCGCTGGAATTCTCCAGGCAAGAACACTGGAGTGGGTTGCCATTTCCTTCTCCAATGCAGGAAAGTGAAAAGTCAAAGTGAAGTCGCTCAGTCGTGTCCAACTCTTCACGACCCCATGAACTGCAGCCTACCAGGCTCCTCCATCCATGGGATTTGCCAGGCAAGAGTACTTGAGTGGGGTGCTATCACCTTCTCCCACTTCTAGGCTACATCCAATCAAAATGTGTACATATATGTATATGAACCTCTTCAGAGATCACAACCTTGTTATTGTGAAAGTGACTGTATAACTCAAGGAAGCTATGAGCCATGCCATGCAGGGCCACCCAAGACAGATGGGTCATAGTGAAGAGTTCTGACAAAGCATGGTCCACTGGAGGAAAAAATGGTAAACTACTCCTGTATTCTTACCACCACAACCTCATGAACATTAAGAAAAAGCCAAAATGATATGACACCAGAAGATGAGCACCCTTACCCCCAGGTCAGAAGGTGTCTAATGTGCTACAAGGGAGATGCAAAAGGCAATTAATAACAGCTCCAGAAAGAATGAAGCAGCTGGGTCAAAGTGGAAATGACTGTCAGTTGTGGATGTGTCTGGTGGTGAAAGTAAAGTCTGATGCTGTAAAGAACAATATTCCATACGAACCTGAAATGTTAGGTTAATGAATCAAGGTAAACTGGATGTGGTCAAGCTGGAGATGGCAAGATTTAGCATCACATCTTAGGAATCAGTGAACTAAAATGGATGGGAATGGCAAATTTAAATCAGATGACCATTATATCTACTACTGTGGGCAAGAATCCTTTTAGAAGAGAAGGAATAGCCCTCATAGTCAACAAAAGGGTCTGAAATGTAGTACTTGGGGGAAATCTCAAAAATGATAGAATGATCTTGGCTCATTTTCAAGGCAAATGATACAGTGTCACAGTATTGCAAATCTATGCCCCAGTGACTGAGGCCAAAGAAGCTGTGGTTAACCAGCTCTATAAAGACATACAAGACCGTCTACAACTAACATCAAAAGAGATATCCTTTTCCTCATAAGGGATTGGAATGCAAAAGTAGGAAGTCAAGAGACCTGGAATAACAGGCAAGTTTGGCCTTGGAGTACAAAATGAAGCAGGGCAAAGGTTAACAGAGTTTTGTGAAGAGAAGGCACTGGTCAGAGCAAATACCTTTTTCCCACAAACCAAGAGATGAATACACACATACACATCACCAGATGGTCAGTACCAAAATCAGATTGATTATGTTCTTTGCAGTTGAAGATGGAGAAGCTCTATACAGTCAGTAAAAAACAAGAGCTGGAGCGGACCATGGCTCATATCACGAGCTCCCTATTGCAAAATTCAGACTTAAATTGAACAAAGTAGGAAAAACCACTAAGCCATTTAGGTATAACCTAAATCAAATCCCTAGTGATTATAGACTGGAGACAATGGAAAGATTCAAGGGATTAGGTCTGGTAAAAAAAGTACCAGAGAACTACGGATGGAAGTTCACAAGACTGTCCATGAGGCAATGACAGAAACCACCCCAAAGGAAAAGAAATGTAAGAAGGCAAAGTGGTTGTCTGAGGATGCTTTACAAAGAGCAGAGAAAAGAAGAGAAGCAAAAGGAAAGGGAGAAAGGGAGAGATCTACCAAACTGAATGCAGAGTTCTAGAGAATATTAAGGAAAGATAAGATAACCTTCTTAAATGTACAGTATAAGGAAATAGGGGAAACTATGGGAGAGACTAAAGATCTCTTCAGGAAAACTGGAGACATTTCATGCAAGGATGGACACAATAAAGGATGGTAAGAAATGTTAAGGACCTAACAAAAGCAGAAGAGATTAAGGAAAGGTGACAAGAATATACAGAAGTACACAAAAATATCTTAATGACTCAAATAACCATGATGGTGTGGTTGCTCACCTAGAGCCAGACATCCTGGCATGTGAACTCAAGTGGATCTTAGAAAGCATTACTAAGAACAAGAGCTAGTGAAAGTGACAGAATTCCAGCTGAACTACTTAAAATCCTAAAAGATGCTGCTGTTAAAGTGAATCATGCATTATGTGTGATTCAAATTTGGAAAACTAAGGTCAGTTTTCATTCCAGTGCCAAATATGTTCAATCCGTCACACAATTGGCTCTCATTTCACATGCTAGTAAGTTAATGCTCCAAATCCCTCAAGCTAGGCTTCAACAGTATGTGAACCAAGAACTTCCATATGTACAAACCTGATTTAGAAAAAGAAGAGGAATCAGACACCAAACTGCCAACATTCTTCGGATCATAGAGAAAGCAAGAGAATTCTATAAAAACATCTAATTCTGCTTCATTGACTATGCTAACACCTTCGACTGCATGGATTACAACAAACTTTTGAAAATTCTTAAGGAGATGGGAGTGCCAGACTATCTTACCTGTCTCCTGAGAAACCTTTATATGGGTCAGGAAGCAATAGTTAGAACGGGACAGGGAACAGCTGACTAGTGCAAAATTGGGAAAGGAGAATGACAAGGCTGGTATATTGTCACCCTACTTATTTAAATTCTATGCAGAGTATATCATGCAAAATGCTGGGCTGGATGAAGCAAAAGCTGGAATTAATATTACTGGCAGAAGTCCAACAACCTCAGATTTGCAGATGACACCACTCTAATGGTAGAAAATGAAGAGGAACTTAAGAGCCTCTCAAAGAGGGAGAGAGAGGAGAGTGGAAAAGCTGGCCTGAAACTCAACATTTAAAAAACATGGGGGGACCATGAAGTGGATAAAGCAGAAGCAGTGACAGAATTTATTTTGTTGGTCTCCAAAATCATTGCAGATGATGACTGCAGCCACGAAATTAAAAGACACTTCGGTTCTTGGAAGGAGAACTATGAGGAACCTAGATAGTGTATTAAAAAGCAGAGATATAACTTTGCCAACAAAAGCCTGTATGGTCAATGCTATGATTTTTCCAGTAGTCATGTACAGATGTGAGAGGTGGACCATAAAGAAGGCTGAGCACCAAGTAATTGATGCTTTTGAACTGTGGTGCTAGAGGAGACTCTTGAGAGTCCTTTGGACTGCAAGGAGATCAAACCAGTCAGTCCTAAAGGAAATTAGTCCTGAATATTCATTGGAAGACTGATGCTGAAGCTGAAGCTCCAATACTTTGACCACCTGATGCAAAAAGCTGACTCAAGTTCCCTAAATTAAATTTATTATTTCCCTAAAAATAATTTCCTCTAAATTTTCCAGACTTTAGAAAAGACCCTGATGCTGGGAAATACTGAAGGCAAAAGGAACATGGGGCAGCAGAGGATGAGATTTTTAGATAGCATCAGTGACTCAACGGACATGAATCTGAGCAAACTCCGAGAAAGTAAAGCACAGAGGAGACTGGTGTGCTGTAGTCCATAGGGTCACAGAGTGGGACATGACTCAGGGACTGAACAACAAGGACAGTATGCATATGAAAGTAAGCGTGCATGCATGTGTATGCACACACACACACACACACATATACACACATGGATATTTATAGCAGCATCTTTCATAATAGCAGCAAAATGAAAACAAACCAAAGGTCCATCATTAATGATTTAGATCAATGAATTGATGTATATTCGTGCATTGGAATACTATAGAACAATAGAACTAATCAAGCTTCTGCTACGTACAGCAACGTGGTTGAATTTCATAAACACAATGTTGAACAAAGGATGTAAGATACAGTGGTATATACATATGAATATATATATTTTCCAGTCACATAATTATAAATGAAAGGAAAAACTGATTTATGGCATTAGTAGTCAGGAAAAGACCCTGGTATTGGGAAAGATTGAAGGCAAAAGGAGAAGAGAGTGGCAGAGGATGAGATGGTTGGATAGCATCACTGATTCAATGGACCTGAACTTGGGCAAACTCCAAGAGATAGTGAGGAATATGGAGGCTTGGTGTGCTGTAGTCCATGGGTCACAACGTGTCAGACACAACTTAGCAACTGAACAACAAGAAGATAGTATTTTCCTTTGGGGAGAAGAAAAGGATAACAATAGATAAGTATTCATATGAAAGGTTTCTGGGATTCTGGTAATGTTTTATCTCTTACTTTGGTGTCCATTAGGATTGTGTTCCTGTTGTTATCATTTAGAGAACTGTCCATTTATAATGTATTCACCTCTGTACTGTGTTATAGTCTAACACTTAAATTTCACTTTGCAATGAAGAGACAGTAATAGAGGGAATGGAAAAAGATGGGAAGACCTGTAAGAAAGCAATTCCAGTTGCCCATATGAAAAAAGATGGTTGTTTGGACTCAGATACTAACAATACAAATGGAGACAAGTAGTCATATCAGAGATATGTTGGTGATAGAATCAAACTGCTCTCTTGATGGATTCAATACAGAAGTTTTATGGATCATGGATAACTCCTACCTAATGAATGGATGGTGGGATTAATACCCAGTCCTAAGGCTTTACTGTTTGCGAACCACTATTTTAGATGTTCTGTAGGCATTAACTTGTTTGATACTCACAATACTTTCCCTCTGAGATGATGAAAACTGTCTTCAGTAATTCCACTTTATGAATAAGGAAATGGAGATGCTCAGAGTTTGAGCAACTTCCACAATGTCCCATAGTTAGAAAGTGTGAAAGTTGAGACTGAAATAAAGAAGACTGAATTTAAAGTCATCTTAAACTGCTATGAATACTGCCTACCCAGGAAGATAGAAAGGGAGGAGAGAAGTACTCCAGTTTTGTATTGCTGCAAAAAGCCTAGTGGGTTAAGACAGCAATCATCTTATTATATCTCACAGTTTCTATGCGTCAGGAGTTCAGGATCTCTCACATCACTGCAGTCAGACAGTACCTAGAGCTGGAACAGCTGGGGTCAGCAGTAAGGGAATTAAAGTGTCTGGGGGCTGGCTAAGCATTATATTTCTCCAGGTAGCCTCAGGTGCTCTCCCTGGGAACATTCTATGTGAGTCAGATTGGTCTTCCTCACAGCAGAGAAGCATCAGGGACTGTTTTTGTGGTAGATCAAGGTTCCAAGAGAATCAGATGAAATCTATATTGCCCTTTATCACAGCCTCAGAACTTAACATCACTGTTGCTGAAGTCATAAGCCCACCAATTAATATATTCAAGAGGAGGAAACACAGGCTCCCAATTCTAGATGAGAAGATTATAAATATTACACTGTAAGAAGAACATGTGGGACAAGACATATGGTTGCAGCCAGCTTTGCAAAATAAAATATGCCAGATGAGAAGAGTTTGAACAGGGAAGAAGGAAGAATAGATGCAGACAAAGAAGGTAAAATTTTTACAACTAATATAGAAAACTTTCATTCAACAAATAATTGTCATACACCCCGTATGTGCTAGACACCACTAAGAATTATAAAGGGTCAAATGTGATCCTTTGTTAAGCCAAACATGATCCTTGAACTAAAGAAGCCAAAATTGGCTAGGTGGGAAAGTTAAATATAAAACACAGAGTGGGAAGATTTAGGAGTTCCTATATAACAACTGAAGCGACTTAGCAGCAGCAGCAGCATACAATGACCACAGCAAGATCCAAGTGATTTTACAGTGTAGAACTGGGGTGTGAAAACTACAACTTGAAGTGGAAATCCAGTCTATAAGCTGCTTTTGCTAAAGTCTTATTGGAATATAGCCATGTCCACTCATTTACATATTATCTATGGCTGTGTTATGCTACAAAGACGAAGTTGAGTAGTTAGGACAGAGAACCTGTGGCCCACAAAGCCTGAAATATTTATTATCTGGCTCTTCACAGAAAAAATTTGTCTAATTCGGGTGTAGAATATTGTGCATCCACTCAGATGAGAAAGAACTGAAGCCAAGAAGGAAAGTCCCAGATTTCCGGCACGGCAGAGAGGAATGCACAAGTGCTTCTAATTCGGGAAAATAAAATTATTGGCCAACCACTTGCTAGCCTCATGAGCTTGAGGAATTTATTTTATTTCTCTAAATCTTAGTTTCCTTTCTTAAATAAAAATCTTAGTTGTGCTTTTACTGCCCAGGATGATGCTGTGAATCAAGTAAGATGGTGCAGGAGCAAATGCATCATACCCTGTGAAATGCTAACCATATTCACTTACCTCTTTTTTACTCTTATTTCCTCTCAAGTAAAGCTTTGCTAATGGTCTTTCATCTCGTCTTTATTTTTACACTCAGGGCATTGGCTTTTATAACTTTAAATGAGTACATCTTTTCCTATTTTGATTACAATTGTCATTCTCTGTTCTTTGGTCCTTTTTTGCTTTAAGACAAATCCTGGGGCTCCCCTGGTGGTTAAGAATCCACCTTCCAATGCAGAGGGTGTGAGTCTGATTCCTGGTGAAGGAGTTGGGATCCCATATGCCTCAAAGCCAAAAACTCAAAACATAAAAGAGAAGCAATATCGTAACAAATTCAATAAAGACTGAAAATGGTCCACATCAAAAAAATCTTTTTGAAAGTCCTGATTTCTCCAAATACTCTTACATTTCTGTTACTTATTATCACTCCTCTCTAATAGAGTCTTCACTGCTCTCTCTTTTACCTTGAAATTCTTTTTAAAATCTTTTTCCAACCCATATTTCTACTTTTTCACATATTGATTTTGGAGGAATGAACTGTTAGAAGAAGACACCAAAATCCTCCGATTCTTTTTGACAAAGTTCCTTGACTCTGTCCCACAATTGCTCAAAAATATTGGTACATTTTAAGTATGGTACAGTCTAAGAAGTCTTGAGAAGATACTTCTATAGCGATATTTGAGAACCTCTTTCAAATCAATGAGCCCATGACAAGTTCTGGTCAATTTAATGACCAGAACAATTTAATTCAACTTCATTACATTCTTACACATCTAAACCTCACCATCATTCATCTTTGGGCCTTGATCTTCTACATCCTTCATCCTATCACCACATTAGCTGCCAATCTATCTAAGTCTAGTCATGGGTAAACTCCTTTTACCTTCCTTTCACTAAGCAATTTCTACTCAATTTACAATCTCCAAAGGACTGGACTGGTCAGGAAACTGTGACCACATGGATTTTGAGTAGTTTCAAAGCTTCCATAGTGAAATATCCCATTCAAAAAGGTAATCATTTCACCACTTGGTTCAGATGAAACTGAGCTCTTGCACTTCCCAGCCAGCTTGTCATTTAATACACATTCCATACACAGGAAACGTCCATGACCAGAAACCTCACTAAATAACTATGACAATAAGCTCAAGAATGTTATGGTCAAGAACACAAACAGAGCAGGAGGATTTCAAGAGTTCTTCCAGGGAGAATCACAATAAAAATCCTAGTATTTCATGGTGAAGACTAACTGGGAAACTAACTGTGAATGATAATACAACAGAATTCCTGGCCAAAATTTAGTCAGCCTTACAATCTAGTTGAGGAAATGAATGACAATGATGACATTCTTGCAGACAGTGTGTAAATGTCAGATTTGGGCCCCTGGGAGGAGTACGGATGTATTTGTGTGAATAAGGTAAAGGAAAAGCATCTAGAAAGAGTTTGAAGGGAAGTAAGATCAGACTGCAGCCATGAAATTAAAAGACGCTTACTCCTTGGAAGAAAAGTTATGACCAACCTAGACAGCATATTGAAAAGCAGAGACATTACTTTGCCAACAAAGGTCCGTCTAGTCAAGGCTATGGTTTTTCCAGTGGTCATGTATGGATGCGAGAGTTGGACTACGAAGAAGGCTGAGCGCTGAAGAACTGATGCTTTTGAACTGTGGTGTTGGAGAAGACTCTTGAGAGGCCCTTGGACTGCAAGGAGATCCAACCAGTCCATTCTGAAGGAGATCAGCCCTGGGATTTCTTTGGAAGGAATGATGCTAAAGCTGAAACTCCAATACTTTGGCCACCTGATGCGAAGAGTTGACTCGTTGGAAAAGACTCTGATGCTGGGAGGGATTGGGGGCAGGAGGAAAAGGGGAAGACAGAGGATGAGATAGCTGGATGGCATCACCAACTCGATAGACATGAGTCTGAGTGAACTCCGAGAGTTGGTGGTGGACAGGGAGGCCTGGCGTGCTGCAATTCATGGGGTTGCAGAGTCAGACACGACTGAGTGACTGAACTGAATTGAACTGAAGAACAGATGCAGTGAGTTATTAAATATTTTACTTAGGGAAAAGTTCTACCTCTATGACAAACACACTGTGTTAAAAATTCCTTATGAAATTTCTTTAGATGAAATTCGTTCTGGCTCTGGCCACATTACAGCCTTGAGCAAACCTTTTAACTTGAAGCAATTTGTATGAAAATTCACATCCACTGGACCTTGAAAATGGTCAATTATATGCTTTGTTGAATGAATAAATTTGTGTTCTGGCAAAGGAAAAAAAAAGCTCAAGAGTAATGCAGTTTCTTTACTTTTTTTTCCCCAGTTTTTTGCTTTTTTGTATCATGTTTAGTCTTGTCTATATGATTTAGTTGTGTATATTATAAATCTCCTGCCCAAAGTATTCCTGACCAGTCCTAGAAGGAGTGTGATGTTATGTTAGGATAACTCAGTGAATTGCAAAATCTTAGTTCTCAGTTCAGTTCAGTTCAGTCACTCAGTCATGTCCGACTCTTTGCGACCCCATGAACCGCAGCACGCCAGGCCTCCCTGTCCATCACCAACTCCCGGAGTACACCCAAGCCCATGTCCATAGAGTTGGTGATGCCATCCAACCATCTCATCCTCTGTCATTCCCTTCTCCTGCCCTCAATCTTTCCCAGCATCAGGGTCTTTTCAAATGAGTCAGCTCTTCGCATCAGGTGGCCAAAGTATTGGAGTTTCAGCTTCAACATCAGTCCTTCCAATGAACACCCAGGACTGAAATCCTTTAGGATGGACTGGTTGGATCTCCATGCAGTCCAAGGGACTCGCAAGAGTCTTCTCCAACACCACAGTTCAAAAGCATCAATTCTTCAGCACTCAGCTTTCTTTATAGTCCAACTCTCACATCCATACATGACCACTGGAAAAACCATAGCCTTGACTAGACAGACCTTTGTTGGCAAAGTAATGTCTCTGCTTTTTAATATGCTGTCTAGGTTGGTCATAACTTTCCTTCCAAGGAGTAAGAATCTTTTAATTTCATGGCTGCAGTCACCATCTGCAGTGATTTTGGAGCCCAGAAAAATAAAGTCAGCCACTGTTTCCACTGTTTCCCCATCTATTTGCCATGAAGTGATGGGACTGGATGCCATGATCTTAGTTTTCTAAATGTTGAGCTTTAAGCCAACTTTTTCTCTCTCCTCTTTCACGTTCATCAAGAGGCTCTTTAGTTCTTCTTCATTTCCTTAGAAATAACCTAGCACTGTGGTTTCAGAACAACCACACCCTGACTAGAGCTCTCCAAGATTAAATCTTAATAGGCCCATGGCATTTTGAGAAAAATAAAAATGATGTTGGTGTGCACATCAATATGCGTTTGTGTGTGCCTGTGTGGTATGTTTGCCAACTTTCGTTTCTTAAAAACAACTGCCCATATTATTACATTAAAATGCTCTTTCTCTTATGAAGTGCTAATTGTAGCAGATGTTAGCTCTGTGTGTGTGTGTGTGTGTGTGTGTGTATTCAAGCCTTGGCAAACTAAAATTATGGCAGTCCTCTGTTTGCCCTATCCACCAACCCTGCCAAGTTTTTGAAATTGTGCTGGTATGGTACACATAATATGAAAATCCTACTTCCTTTGCTCCCCAAATTATCTTATCTAACTTTAAATAGCTTTAAATAACTAAAAGCTTGTTGCGCTAATAAATAAACCCAGAGAGATAGTTTGGAAGGGAACCCTCTTTTAAAATTTAGCAGGGACGAAAATAAGGGATTTCCTCTATTCATGTTCCTTTCTCCCACAGAGTATCAGAAGCCTTTCCTAAAACTTGAGTTTTTTCCTTTGGATACAGTTTGAGCATGACAGCCCATCCCCCCTTCACATTCCTGAAATCAGCTGCAGTATTTGTGGGTAGGATGGAGTCTACTGCCTTACTGTTGAATCAGCAAAGAGGCAGTTGTTAAATGGTGTCCAGTCTCCTACAAGGAGCACAAACATGGCATATCCGGAGCTATTCCAGAAATTAGGTTCAGCGGGTCTCAAAAATTCAATCCTGACTGTTCCTGTGGCCTAGAAGTACACTAATGTTGAAAACCCGGTCACCTTTTCCATTCTTTCTTTACCTATATATATATTAGATATGTTACCAAAAGATAGTATTCAAGAGCATTGTCTCCATAAAAATGGAATACCTATGTCATTGCATCCTGAACAATTTGAGGCCAAAGAGCATAAAAAGAAAATTAGATGTTTTAACGTGGTTCAGTGTATACCAAGAAACAGCCAACCAAAATATACATTTTTACTTTCACATACCGAAAGTATCTTCAAAGATGATAGATTGCTAAGAACCCTTAGGAACAATGATAAATAGGAGGTGATCCATTCACTGGGAATAGATAAATAATTATTGTCCTTCTTATTCAAAGATGACTTTGTGGACAAACTGCTTACCACTGAGTGTAAGTGTCACCAACCAGAAGTCCTTTCCACATTGTGCTTCATGAAGGTAGCCCTTGGTTTTATAGGTACTGGCACTGAGCACCCAAACTACACAATATGTTACCTATTTCTAGGACACTAGCCTTCCCAAGGTTCCATTCATTTATTTATCAGATATTTATTAAATACCTACTGTGCGCATGTCACTATGTAGTAATGCAAACATGTATGAGATATAGTTCTCACTCTTGAACATATTAGTCTACTTTAAATATCTTGAATATCTACTGCATGTTCAGTATTGTGGACTAAATTATGCCCCTTAATTCATATGCTGAAGCCCTATCCCCCAAACTGACTGTGTTGAATATATAGCCTTCAAAGAGATAATCAAGGTTACATGAGGTTGTAAGAGGCAGGAGGTGAAGGGGACGACAGAAGATGAGATGGTTGGATGGCATCACCAACTCAACGGACATGAGTCTGAGTAAATTCCAGGAGTTGGTGATGGACAGGGAGGCCTGGCATGCTGTGGCCCATGGGTTGCAAAGAGTTGGACACGACTGAGCGACGGAACTGAACTGAACTGAACTGAACTGAAGAGGCTTCCCAGGCGGCACTAGTGGTAAAGAAGCCACCTGCCAATGCAGGAGACATAAGAGACATGGGTTCAGTCCCTAGGTCAGGAAGATCCCCTGGAGAACAGCATGACAACCCACTCCAGTATTCTTGCCTGGAGAATCCCAGTGGACAGAGGAGCCTGGAGGGCTGCAGTCTATGGGGTCACAACGAGTAGGACACGACTGAAGTGACTTAGTGCACACACACGAGGTCATAAGGTGGAGCAGGGGTGGGTGGGGAGCTGTGAACAACAGAAGAGGCCTCAGCACCATGAGAAATAAATTGCCAATTGTTTAAGCTACCTAGCCCGTGGCATTTTCTAATGGTAGCTCTAAGCAGACTGAGATACGAGGCATTGTACACCATGAATTGACATACATTCACATGTTATGTGGTGCTGTCTTATTTAGAGCTGTGCTCTGAAGTATGTCTTCTGTTATAACCCAGATTGGTTCTAGTTTGAGGAGTGGAGTTATTTGTTTTGTTTTCTCAGGATCTGTGAGATTGTTTTCTCTGTGTTGCTCTTCTGGAATCTGACTTCCTTTCATAAAGACATCCTCAAAAACTTGGTTGTCTCAAGCTATTGTGTGGCCACACTGAAGCCATCCCTCAGGTCCCTCTTCTGAGATGGTATGATCCTCTTCTCTGTATTTCCTCTGTTAAGTCCATCAAGACTTCATTCAGAGAGGACTGTAGGCAGAAATCACCACCATTCACATGAAGCTGTCCGTGACTGATAACACATTTTTCATCTGAAGATTAAGGGTACACCCTTACCTTGCAACCTAATGTGTGGTCTACAAACTGCTAGCAGCAGGCTCACTTGGTAAACTGTTAGACATGCAGGATCTCAGGACCTTCTAGGCTGATCTGCGTGTGCAACAGAGTTTGAGAAGTTCTGCTCTACCAATAGTTAAAACATTTAGTTAGCCATGTGTCCATGACACAGGCAGCACCTCAGTGAGACTCAGCTCTAGCTTCCTTAAAATGGAAAAAACCCATTCAAACAATCTTCTCCTCCATTCTGCCCTTTCAGTCCTCTTGCTTTGGTGAAGTTCGTTGGACTTGCCAGGTATCATTGTCCTGCCTTGTAGTGTCTTCTGCCTCCTTTCAGGAATGTTTGGTCACAAACTCAGCCTCCTAATCCATTTGCCTGAGTGCCAGTCCCTCTATTCTGAAACATGGTTTCCTCCATTTAAAGAAATTCCCGATTCCTTCCTCATCTGAGATCTAGAACTACTGTTATGCCATCCTTTAAATCTCAAACTTTGTGATCAGCAGTGTGTCCCCCTTTCTGCTTTACTAAGCACTTTACTTAATTGACTCCAGCAGAAACTTTTCCCGAGGTAAGAAGAGCTAAAGCTTTCATTACTTCAGATCTTTTCACAATTAGAGTTAAAATTTAAACATATTTATGTGTGCAACTTACAACCAACTAAAAAAAAATTAAAACCACAAAGAAAAATTTTAAAGAAACTAGGTATTCCAGGGAATAATAAGTGCTCTGCATACCACTAAGTGCATTTGTCCTAAGGCAGGATGATCTTGCTAATGGTTTATGAGTGGAAGACTCAAGAGTTAGACTAACTGAGTTCAATTCCTGATACACTACAGAATAATTATTTTAAAAAATAACTACCAAAAATGTCTATCTTAAGAACAGGAGTATCCTGTGAATTATCTGGTCATTTGCATACTCAAAGATACAACTGTTTATCCTAGCTAATATCACAGTGCCATAAAAATTGATTCGGCTCCAAGAATATGAGAATACTATAGCTCCAAGAGAGTATTACTGACACATATGTTAGAGCATAATGCCGGACAGTGTGGACCCTGACCTCAAGGTTTGAATCCTAGCTCTGCCATTTAAGCTGTGTAGCTTTGAACAAATTTCTTTCTTTCTTTTTTTTTTTTTTTTTGAACAAATTTCTTAACTTCACCATTAATTTTTCTCATTAGCAAAAAGGAGATAATATTAATGTCTATATTATAAGATTGTTCAAGTGATTAAATGAGTTGTTCTTTGTGAAAGTACTTAAACTATTCCTAAATACAATGCCAAAAATGTCAGTTATTATTTTAATACCATAGCCTATCAGGTAGAAGAGCTTTTCCTAGAAAGTTATCTTCCATAACCATCCTCAAGCCCAGCTGAAAACTTGACCTATCCCCTTACCTGGGATAGACAGCATGCCCAATGTTGTTCTAGAAGCCTTTGTATATTAAAGAAATGAAAAAATTGAGAGGAGGTGTCTCAAACATTGGGTAAAATTGATAAACATGATAGATAAATAAATCTGTTATTTCAGTTATCCGTTGAGCAAATTCAAATTATTCCCTAAGTACCTACTAGTTGCCATGTACTGTCTTCATGGAACTAACAGAAACAAAGATACGCCTAAAAAACTAGACTCCAAAATAAACATATAACTATGGTAAGTGTTTTAAAGAAAAAGCAAATCAAAAACAAAAACACGTTCTCTCTCTGTTGCAGAGACTAATAAGGGGCCCTACTATGAGAATTAAGTCATAGCAGCAGTGGAAGAATCCAGAAAAAGAAACTCCTTTTCACACTTAATAACAATGCATTTCCTGAGGCATTCTAAAAGAACCACAAGTTCCAAGTGTTCAAATCCTTCTTAGAGGAATTCTTTTAAATGATTCTTCAAGCTTCACAATTCACACTGTCTTATTCATTATAGATCCTGGCAGAGCCTTCTGTTTCAATGAAGAAACTTGGTTTGTGTGCCCTGTTCACTCCTTTGTTCTCAGAACCTAGAACAGTGCTAAGTATATCAGGAATGTGATAAAAAATAGTTGAACGGTTGAATTAGAAAATGAATAAATGAACTAATTGTGAAACTATTTTTACATAACATTCATCAAAACCCTTTAGAATTAGTGCCCTGGGGAAGACATGGGAGGCCACTGAGGAACACTGTCATGAAGAGGAAGCGAAGACCCAGCCTTCGCCACAAATTGTGCATTTCCATGACTAGTTGAGTAGGAGTGAAGCGCAAGTGTCATGATCGAGGCTAGGGAACAGGAATGAAGCTAAAGCCTTCCTCTTCCTGCTTCATTCTTGTATAAAGACAATTACAAAATCCCTGTGATTGCCATTTCTACATTTTTTTGCCTGCATTCCACCCCCACCTTCTCTACCCATCTTTAACATTTCCTTTATCCTATTTGATGTCTTCTATTCTGATGCCTGATTCATTTAAACCATCTTTAACAGCTGTTTTTAGGTCTTCAGACATTGTTGAGTGGGGTTCAGAAATTTTCCCCTCACAATGTTCACATTGTCATGTTAAATCTGGACCATATCAGATCCAGGGCCAATTCATCATGCACTGAATTAATCATTGAAGTAGTCTAATTGTAATAGCATAAAGTGTTATCGCCATCCTGAGGCTGGATAGTTGTGGTTTTGAGAACCACATTCAGAAGTTTGTTCACATAAGTAGTGTGGTTGATATTTCTATCCCCAAATTAAGGCCCTTTATAGTTACAGAAAGCAGATTAATGGTTGCCAAAGGCTAAGGGAAGGAGGAAAGGGGAGTGACTGCTTAGTGAATATGAGGGTCTCCTTTGGGGGTGATAAAAATAATTTGGAACTAGATAGAGGTGATAGGTGCACAACATTGTGAATGTACTAAGTGCAATAAATCATGCACTTTACAATGGTCAAGCTTATGTTGTGTGAATTTCACCACAATGTAAAAATGGCCCCATAAGATACAAAGAAGAGAATGCCCCCTTAACAAAGAATATAATCTCATGCACACCAAACTCTGAGGACGCCTGAACTGAGGGGTCATTCTGCTCTACTTCAGTGGCAAAAAGAAAGTTGGATTATTGGCTTTGCTAAGGCAAAGAAGAGCTGTGGTCACTAGGCATTTGCTACCAGAACTTTTTTACTCACTTGAGATATATGAATTATCTATTTAAAGCAGTTTTTGAGCAACATGGATGGACCCAGAGAGTATCATACTGAGTGAAGTAAGTCAGACAGAGACAGTGTAATGTCATATAGTATCATGTAATATCATATAATATGTGGAATCTAAAAAATAATGATACAAATAAAGCAGCTTCTGGATCACAGTGGCAGGGCACTGGGGTAGCAAGAAAAGAGCACAGTTGCAAGACTCACTTTAAAAATATTTCTGTGAGTCTGGAACTAAAATATGTATGGGTAATAGGTATAGGAGAGGAATTGCTAGGGTGGGAAAAATACAGCTGCAAGGAAGAAAAAAAAGGGGTGGGAAGAAATGACGGTTTCTTTAAACACAAGTATTAATCACAGTTCAGATGCAATTCAAGGTATGAAGCCACAGCTGTGAAGGGGAGGGCAGAAGGAAGACATGATTATTATTTTAAATATATTTATATTAAATCATTACTGAAAATAGGAAACCAGAGAAGAAATTTGCAGCTGGGAGTAGGGCAAAGGGAACTTAGTCTCCTATCTGTTGAAATGGATGTGTTAAATGGGTCTTCACACAGGTCAAAGAGGGCATCCTCTACAGCTGGAAGTGGGAGGATTGCTGGAGAAGGCTAGTTTGTCTCCCTGTCACTTTAAAATATGCTCTTTCCCTTTCAGTTTGTAGGCACTTCTTGCAAAATAGAGAACTTATGAAAATGAGAGAAGAACAATTAGCTTCCTAGCTGGGTTACTTTGATTTTTCAGCTTTAAGAAACTCCATGGATTTTGAAACACAATGTCATTTTTTCATTCTTCTGGAGGAAAAAGTCAATATTCTTAACAGTCTTTGGATATTAGACATGGGAGTTCTTTAGGGCAGAGACTGTTAACCTCCTAGATTAATTTCTGAATCCCAGAATTATCACATTTATGGATGGATGAGTGGATGCATGGATGAATGGATGGTTGGATGGATGGATGAATAGATGCTCTCATGAAAACAGGATCAATTATACATTAAAAAGAAGATATGGGCAGTACCTAGGAAGAAATTAGATTTTAGTTTAAAGCTGTAGAATGAAAACCCTTATAGACAGAATAAGCATGAGACAACACATGCATTAATTTGGATACCCCTTCTTATTTCTACTTTACAAGGAGACATTCTGTCCATCATGTTGCTCAGGAAATCATGCCAGCTTATCACTGGCTTTTATAATCTCATAGATCTGAATTCAAATACTGGTTCTGTCCCTTACTGGCTGTGCAACTTTGAGTAAGCAGCTTTTTTCTCTTTTTGTTGTATGATTGGGTTCTTGTTTGTTTTTGAGTAGCTTTGTCTTTCCGAATCTAAAGTTTCTTATCTTGAAGTGAAGTGAAGTAAAGTGAAGTGAAATTTTCTCAGTCATGGCCAACTCTTTGTGACCCCATGGATTATACAGTCCATGGAATTCTCCAGGCCAGAATACTGGAGTGGGTAGCCTTTCCCTTCTCCAGGGCATCTTCCCAACCCAGGAATTGAACCCAGGTCTCCCACACTGTAGGTGGATTCTTTACCAGCTGAGCCATCAGGGAGGCCCTTATCTTATGAAAATGATTATGTTAATAAAAATCTTGAAAAATTGTTATGAAAATTAAGTCAGATGAAAGTAGACGGCCTGGCATGTAAGAATATTTTTAAAAGGATTAATTCTTTCTCAAGTTGATGAAGTAGTGTGCTGAAGCCAGTTTGTACCACTTCCTGTGTACAATTGTTTTACATCTCTTATCAGCTATGTGTTCATCAAGTTGGTAGCTTGAAATACACTACAGTAAGAGTATTTATGCCACAGAAGTTGGCAAAGACAATGGAAATACAATTCTTAAACTTTTGCCAGTATACCACTGACTAACATTCTAAATGAAAATGTAGATGATTAAAGGAATCTGGGGTTGGGGCACAAGAGAATTAAGTGCTAGCCCAAGTTTTGCAAAGTACTCTTTGTATGGTTTTGAATAATTCACATTCTGGGTCTAATGTTTCCTTATCTATTATCCCATGCTCTTGTTTGAAATAATTAATACTGTTAAAATGGCAATACTACTCAAAGCAATCTACAGATTTAATGTGATTCCTATCAAACTACCCATGAAAATTTTCACAGAACTAGAACAAATAACCCTAAAATTTATATGAAACCATAAAAGACCTAGAATTGCCAAAACAATCCTGAGGAACATAAACTTTAGACAGTACTACAAAGCCATAGTAATCAAAACAGTGTGGTATTGGTACAAAAGAAGACATGAGTCAGTGTAATAGAATAAAGACCCAGAAATAAGTCCACACACCTATAGTTAATTAATCTTTGAAAAAGGAGGCAAAAAATATAAAATGGGAAAAAGACAGTCTCTTTATCAAGTGGTGCTGGGAAAGTTAGACAGCTGCATGTAAATCAATGAAGTTAGAACACACTCTCATACCATGCAGGAAAAAAACTCAGAATGGCTCAAAGACTTAAGCATAAGATATGATAGCATAAAACTCCTAGAGGAGAGCATAGGCAAAACATCCTCTGTTATAAACCAATGCTTTCCTAAGTCAGTTTCCCAAGGCAATAGAAATAAAAACAAAAATAAACAAATGGACCTAATCAAACTTATGAGCTTTTGCATAGCAAAGAAAACCATTTAAAAAAATAAAAACAAAAATAAACTATGGAATGGGAGAAAATATTTGTAAATGAAAATGAACAAGAGTTTAATTTCCAAAATACTCAAGCAGCTCATACAATTGGACAACATAAAAAACAAACAACCCAGTCAAAAAATCACTTTAACAGGGATTTCTTCAAAGAAGACATATGGATGACCAGTAGGCTCATGAAAAGATGCTCAATATCTTTAATTATTTTTGTTGTTTAGTCACTAAGTCATGTCCCATTCTTTTGCAACCTCATGGGCTGTAGCCTGCCAGGCTCCACTGTCCATGGGATTTCCAGGCAAGAATACTGCAGTAGGTTGCCATCTCCTTCTTCAGAATATTCCTGACCCATAGATCAAACCTGTACCTCCTGCATTGGCAGGGAAGTTCTTTATCACTGAGCCACCAGGGAAACCCATTACTAATTACTAGAGAAATACAAATCAAAATTACAATGAGGTACCACCTCACAGTGGTCAGAATGGCCATCATTAAAAAGACCACAAATAACAAATGCTAGAAAGGGTGTGATGAAAAGAGAATCTTCCTACCCTGTTGATGGAAATGTAAGTTTGTGCAGCCACTATGGAAAGCAGTGTGGAGGTCCCTCAGGAAACTAAAAATAGAATTATCAAATAATCCAGCAATCCCACTCTTAGGCACATATCTGAACAAAATTATAATGAAAAAAGATACATGCGGCCGCTATGTTCATAGCAGTACCATTCACAATAGTCAAAACAGGGAAACAACCTAAACATCCATTGACAGATGAATGGATAAATATGTGGAACATATATGCAATGGAATACTGCTCAGCCATAAAAAGGAACACATGGATGAAGTTAGAGATTTTCATACTAAGTGAAGTAAGTCAGAGAGAGAAAGACAGCTATCATACGATATCACTTATGTGTAGAATCTAAAATAAGGCACAAATTAACCTATCTGCAAAAGAGAAACAGGCTCACAGACATAGAGAACAGATTTATGGTTGCCAAAGGGTTAAAAGAGGAAGACAGATAGACTGGGAATGTGGAGTTGGTAAAGGAAAACTACTACATTTAGAATAGCTAAACAACAAAGTCCTACTCTATAGGACAGGAAACTATATCTGATCTCCTGGGATAAACCATAAAGGAAAAGAATATTTTTTAAAAAACTGAATCACATTGCTGTATAGCAGAAAGTGTCACAACATTGTAAATCAACTATACTTGAATTTTAAATAAAGCCAGAATTCTCCACTTAAAAAATAATTTATCATGTCTCCTAATATGTTCAAAACATATTTTTATAACTTAGATGGATCAGACTAAGAAGAATTAAAAAGAAAGGCCCGTGGCGGATTCATGTTGATGTATGGCAAAACCAATACAATATTGTAAAGTAATTAGCCTCCAATTAAAATAAATAACTTTATATTAAAAAAAAGAGTAAGAAATAAAACCATGCATTACTATTACTCCTTGATATTGCTGAAGTGTGTTATAAGGGACTGATAAAATGTTAGGCAAAAAAATAAAAATAAAAACTAACTCTGATTTTAAAGTATGTTTCTTTTGATATGAGAATGATCATTCTTACTAATTAAAAAAAATCAAAATGGCAAAAAAATTTAATATCTATAAAATGAGAGGATTGAGATAGATCAGGTTCCAGTTTCTGATAAGGATGGGTTGCTATTTGTATAGTCCTGCCACTAAAACCTGAAAAGCCTGAATTATATATATATGTATATATATATATATATATATATACTTAAAAACATCAAAGGATGATGAATAATTATTAGGACAAAACTGAAAGAAAACAAGAAACCTATGCAATAAGTAGGAAAGAGTTGCTGGTGCCCTGAGAGCATTTGCCAATTCCAACAAATTTTTACTTTGCTGGCCTGAATGGGAGACAGAAATATAAAAGCCTGTACCCACATAATGTAAAGTATTTAATAAGCTAATCTCTTCATAATAAATATACACTTTAAGATAAAGCTACTCTCCCATGGTCTTATAATACACTTTCCATAGCGCAGGAAATCTGAAGTCTTGAACTTGGGTGAAAGTAGTCTTAGACTTTAGTTCCTTCATGTGCTTAAGAGAAAATCCTTTCAGGAAAAAAAAAATGAGTTTATCCTAGGCTTTGAGCATCCCTAAGAATATATCATAGTCAGAGATAACCAAACATTTGAGGAAAGAAAGCACCATCGGTGAGAACCAGCAAAAGTAACTAGCAACAGAAAACATACCCACAAAAACCTCAGACATTAAAATTATCAGTTGCATACTATAAAACAACCAAGCTTAACAGATAAGGTATAAGGAAACTATGAAAAGTAGCATAGCATATTTTAAAACTCAATATAACTTCTAGAAAGCAAAAATGGAATGAACAAAAGTGAGAAATAATATCTTAAGTCAAAGCGGCAGTCTGAGAGCCAAATCTAGCCTGAATACTAATGGAGGATTTGGAAGGTGTGGCCCACAGTGTTCAAATAAATCTAGAACTGATCTTTAAAAATAGGAACATTTCACATAAAATTCCAATTTTGAGCTTCTCTTCTAAATGGAGATCTGGTAACTATGAACCAATTCATACAAGACAACAATCTACTAAGATGGAGCCCATGCTCTCTAAATGGCCACGGCCCCCACCACTTTTATCTTTCCATCACTGACGCTGGGTGAGTTGCCATTTATCAGGGGTTAGCAAATCCTTTCAATAAATGCTCATATAGTAAAAGATTTTAGGCTTTGCATGCATCCAGTCTCTATCAACATAACCCAAAAGCAGCCATAGATAATACATAAATAAATGAGTGTTGTTATGTTCCAATAAAACTATTTACAAAAACAGGGAGCAGGTTGAATTTGGCCACTGAGCTATAGTTTACAGACGCCTACCACATATATTTTCACTTGGACTACTGTTTTTCCCAGAGTAATATTTCTCCTTACTTGTGGCACTGTGAACAGTGAGGAAAAAAAAATATATGTATATATACATATTTATGTATTTATATTTATATATATATTTCTAGAAAATAGGCAATATCATAAAATTGGCCTTCTCTTCTCATTTGCATTAACTGTGTGGCTACTGTAGACTTTTGTGTTTGTGTCACCAAGCCTAAATAAGCCCTACAGTTCCTTCCAACTCTATAAATTTATAGTCTGATGACCATTATCAATGTGGCCAGAAGTCCAATTCCTGAGAACTATGCCCTCCTCATTTCTTTTATCAGCTACCAAGCCCTCCATAAAATCCATAAAATCATTTATTTTGAAGTTAAAACAGATATAAAAGAAAACCATTTGGGGAAGGGGCAAAACAGTAATTTTCTATATGCAGAAGCAACAGATAAGAATAAAAATGCTTGTTGTTCCTACTTTTGTTTCCTGTGGTACAATCTAATTTTTATAAGGGTTTGCCTACCAAGTACATAACAGAGGAAAAGATGATGAACTCTATTCAAGTTCTTTAAATGTCAGATAATTTTAAAAATATTAATACTCAAAGACAAAAATAGATTATTTCCACAGTTTGAAGTCAACTTCCAATCTGAAAGTTCACTGCAGGCAGAATTTTGATTCAGTTCAAGTTGTTCTAATGGCTTTGCCCTTTTCCTTGACTCAAATCATAGTGAAACATTTTTATTGTCTCTTAAACAAAAATCATAGTCTTGATAAAATGAACACAAGGAAAAAATAAACAACATTCTCTTTATGACTACTTTCTGAACCCATTCTGAAATATAATTCCATGTATACAATTCTTTTATAGCTAAAGACATCTTGTTTTCTTTAGGCTATTTATCTTAGATATGATGCAATAAATATTATCTAAACACAGATTCTTCTCTGGAGTAAACAGGACTAAAATATTAATATATTTCATCAGCTCCAAGAGGTACACTTTTCACATTTTAATATTTCCATAACTGAGTTGACTTTCACAATTACTGTTCTCTAGTTAACAGCTGTGATGTAGCTTTCATTTTAGACACATGTTTTTGTTCAGTTGCTCAGTCCTTTCTGACTCTTTGTGACCCCATGGACTGCAGCATGCCAGGCCTCCCTGTCCTTCACTATCTCCAGGAGTTTGCCCAAACTCATGTCCATTGAGTCAGTGATGCCATCTAACCACGTCATCCTCTGTTGCCGGCTTCTCCTCCTGCTCTCAGTCTTTCCCAGCATCAGGGTCTTTTCCAATAAGTTGGCTCTTTGCATCAAGTGGTCAAAGAATTAACATTTCAGTTTTAGCATCAGTCCTTCCAATGAATATTCAGGACTGATTTCCTTTAAGAATGACTGATTTGATCTCCTTTCTGTCCAAGGGGCACTCATGAGTCTTCTCCAGCACCATAGTTTGAAAGCATCAGTTCTTTGGTGCTCAGCCTTCTTTATGGTCCAACTTTCACATCCATACATGACTACTAGAAAAACCATAGCTTTGATTATATGGACCTTTGTTGGTAAAGTAATGTCTCCACTTTTTAATATGCTGTCTAGGTTGGTCATAGCTTTTCTTTTAAGGAGCAAGCATCTTACTTTCATGGCTGCAGTCACTGTCTGCAATGCTTTTAGAGCTCAAGCAAAGAAAGTCTGTCACTGCTACCATTTTCCCCCCATCTATTCGCCATGAAGTGATGAGCCCAGATGCCATGATCAAGCTTAATTGTTAATCTTGATGGAATGACTGAGCAATGATAATTTCTCCACAGTTCAATTAGCAAACTCTTTAAAAACTATTTGAAGAAAAATTATCAGCATTGGTTGTTGTCTGACCACCTTTTGTTGACATCTTATAGCCAGATCAAAAACTTCCTATAAAAAATTTGCAAAGTAAGCATTAAGGGCTGGAGGAAAAACCTAGATACTCTAGCAGGATATTAAGAAATACTGCATCATTGATGATTCCAATGGAACAAAGGAATATTTTGAGGAAAAAAACACAAACCTTGATAACTATTCATTTAAACCTGATTCAGGACAAAGCTTCTAGCCACAAAAGAGTTAAAAGGTTGACAAATATCCAAGAAAAAAAGTTTCAACTGAACAAAATTATCGAAAGTAGTCATTTAAGGGCTCTGAAATGTCATCATAAATGAACAATATATCAAGATGCAGCCTCCTATACTGTTGGTGGAAACGTAAATTGGTACAACCTCTATGGAGAACAGTATGGAGGTTCCTTTAAAAACTAAAAGTAGAACTAACATATAACCCAGTAATCCACTTCTGGGGGATATACCAAGAGAAAACCATGATTTGTAAAGATGCTCACACCTTAATGTTCGTTGCAGCACTATTTAAAATAGCCAAGACATGGAAGTAATCTAAATGTCTACTGACAGAAGAATGGATAAAGATGTGATACATATACACAATAGACTAAGAGCCATAAAAGAGAATGAAATAATGCCATTTGCAGTGATGTGGATATATATAGAAACTGACATACTGACCAAAGTTAAGTCAGACAGAGAAAGACAATTATTACATGATATTGCTTATATGTGGAATCTTTTAAAAATGGTACAAATAAACTTTTTAACAAAACATAGAGTCACAGACATAGAAGACAAACTTATGGTTACTAGCGAGCAACATGAGGAGGGTTAAATTGGGAGGTTGGGCTTGACATACACACACTACTATATATAAAATATATAACTAATAAGAACCTGCTGTATAGCACAGGGAACCATACTCAATACTCTGTAATGGGCTATATGGGAAAAGAATCTTAAAAATAAAAGAGTGGATATATGTATACACACAAATGATTCACTTTACTGTACACTTGAAACTAACACAACATTGTAAATCAACTGTATTCCAATAAAATATTTTTAAAAGATGCATTAATTCATGACAAGCTACTCAAAGTTTGAATAAGAACACTGGACCTCTTCAGAGTTCATTCTCTCTTTTTTAGGGCATAAAACTTTTATTTATAATACTACAGTGGTGGATACATGTCATTATACATTTATCAAAACCCATGGAATATACAACACCAAGAACAAACCTTAATGTAAACTATGGCTTTGTGTGGCAATAGTGGAACAACATAGGCTAATCAGTTAAAACAAAAGTACTTCTATGGTGTGGAATGTGAGTAGAGGGAGAGTTTGTACATGTGTGGAGACAAGGAGTATGTGAAGGTTTGTATTTTCCACTCAATTTTTCTATGAACCTAAACTTGCTGTAAAAAACAAAGTGTATTAATTAAAGCAGACTTTCAGAATATATGAAGAACCCTTACAACTTAGTAGGAAGATAAGTAGCACAATTAAAATGGATAAAATATTTGAAGATATTTCACCAGAGAAGATAAATAAGTAGCTATGAACTGTGTAAAAATACTCAACATCATTAGTCATTCAGTTCAGTTCTGTTCAGTTCAGTCGCTCAGTCATGTCCGACTCTTTGCGACCCCATGAATTGCAGCACACCAGGCCTCCCTGTCCATCACCATCTCCCAGAGTTCACTCAGACTCACGTCCATCGAGTCAGTGATGCCATCCTGTCATCTCATGCTCAGTTGTCCCCTTCTCCTCCTGCCCCCAATCCCTCCCAGCATCAAAGTCTTTTCCAATGAGAAAACTCTTCGCATGAAGTGGCCAAAGTACTGGAGTTTCAGCTCTAGCATCATTCCTTCCAAAGCAATCCCAGGGCTGATCTCCGTCAGAATGAACTGGTTGGATCTCCTTGCAGTCCAAGGGACTCTCAAGAGTCTTCTCCAACACCACAGGTCAAAAGCATCAATTCTTTGGCACTCAGCCTTCTTCACAGTTCAACTCTCACGTCCATACATGACTACTGGAAAAACCATAGCCTTGATGAGACGGACCTTAGTCAGCAAAGTAATGTCTCTGCTTTTGAATATACTATCTAGGTTGGTCATAACTTTTCTTCCAAGGAGTAAGCGTCTTTTAATTTCATGGCTGCAGTCACTATCTGCAGTGATTTTGGAGCCCCCCAAAATAAAGTCTGACACTGTTTCCACTTTTTACCCATCTATTTTCCATGAAGTGATGGGACCGGATGCCATGATCTTTGTTTTCTGAATGTTGAGCTGTAAGCCAACTTTTTCACTCTCCTCTTTCACTTTCATCAAGAGGCTTTTGAGTTCCTCTTCACTTTCTGCCATAAGGGTGGTGTCATCTGCATATCTGAGGTTATTGATATTTCTCTTGGCAATCTTGATTCCAGCTTGTGTTTCTTCCAGTCCAGCGTTTCTCATGATGTACTCTGCATAGAAGTTAAATAGGCAGGGTGACAATATACAGCCTTGACATACTCCTTTTCCTATTTGGAACCAGTCTGTTGTTCCATGTCCAGTTCTAACTGTTGCTTCCTGACCTGCATACAGATCTCTCAAGAGGCAGGTCAGGTGGTCTGGTATTCTCATCTCTCTCAGAATTTTCCACAGTTTCTTGTGATCCACCCAGTCAAAGGCTTTGGCATAGCCAGTAAAGCAGAAATAGATATTTTTCTGGAACTCTCTTGCTTTTTTGATGATCCAGCAGATGTTGGCAATTTGATCTCTGGCTCCTCTGCCTTTTCTAAAACCAGCTTGGACATCAGGAAGTTCACATTTCACATATTGCTAAAGCCTGGCTTGGAGAATTTTGAGCATTACTTTACTAGTGTGTGACATGAGTGCAACGTGCAGTAGTTTGAGTATTTTTTGGCGTTGTCTTTCTTTGGGACTGGAATGAAAACTGACCTTTTCCAGTCCTGCGGCCATTGCTGAGTTTCCAAATTTGCTGTCCTATTGAGTGTAGCACTTTCGCAGCATCATCTTTCAAGATTTGAAGTAGCTCAACTGGACTTCCATCACCTCCACTAGCTTTGTTCGTAGTGATGCTTTCTAAGGCCCACTTGACTTCACATTCCAGGATGTCTGGCTCTAGATGAGTGATCACACCATCGTGATTATCCAGGTCATGAAGATCTTTTTTTGTACAGTTCTTCCATGTATCTTGCCACCTCTTCTTAATATCTTTTGCTTTTGTTAGGTCCATACCATTTCTGTCCTTTATCGAGCCCATCTTTGCATGAAATGTTCCCTTGGTATCTCTAATTTTCTTGAAGAGATCTCTAGTCTTTCCCATTCTGTTCTTTTCCTCTATTTCTTTGCATTGATCACTGAAGAAGGCTTTCCTATCTCTTCTTGTTATTCTTTGGAACTCTGCATTCAGATGCTTATATCTTTCCTTTTCTCCTTGGCTTTTCGCTTCTCTTCTTTTCACAGCTATTTGTAAGGACTCTCCAGACAGCCATTTTGCTTTTTTTTGCATTTCATCTCCATGGGGATGGTCTTGATCCCTGTCTCCTGTACAATGTCACAAACCTCATTCCATAGTTCATCAGGCACTCTATCTATCAGATCTAGGCCCTTAAATCTATTTCTCACTTCCATTGTATAATCATAAGGGATTTGATTTAGGTCATATCTGAATGGTCTAGCGGTTTTCCCTACTTTCTTCAATTTGAGTCTGAATTTGGTAATAAGGAGTTCATGATCTGAGCCACAGTCAGCTCCTGGTCTTGTTTTTGTTGACTGTATAGAGCTTCTCCATCTTTGGCTGCAAAGAATATAATCAATCTGATTTCTGTGTTGACCATCTGGTGATGTCCATGTGTAGAGTCTTCTCTTGTGTTGTTGGAAGAGGGTTAATGCAAATTTTTCACATGGCCAAGCAATTCTATTTCTAGATATATATGCAAGAGAAATAAACACATGTATTCACAAAAAAGCTTGCACATGACTGTTTATAGTAGGGTCATTCATAACAGACCCAAACTGGAAACAATTCAATTATTTTTAAACAAATTGTGACAGTGGAATATTACTCAGTGGTAAAAAGGAGTAAAGCCCTGACATGTGCCATATTATTGATGAATCTCAAAAGCAGTGTGCTAAGGGAAAGAAGTCAGTCACAGCAGAACTACATATTGTGTGATCCTATTAACAGGACATTTCCAATAAAGGCAATTCATAGGGATAGCAAGTAGCTTATTGATTTCCTTAGGTTAGGGATGGGAGCAGAAATTAAATGAAAACAGGCAGAAGGCAAATTTTCATACTGATGAAAATGAACTAAGACTGGATTGTAGTGATGGTTGCACAACTCTTTATATTTTCTAAAAACCATTGAACTTATATGGGGTTAGTTTTAAGGTACATAAGCAATATCATGATAAGTATGTGTAAGAAGCTAAAGACCAAGGAGGGAAAGTAGTTTACTTATCAAGGGGCTAGATTCATGAGAGTCAGAATCAGAAATAAGAATTCATAGCCAGTGGACTTTCACTATGAGATTCTAAGGTTCATAGACCAACTGGAAAAAAAAATTTAATGGAATACAGCTTTAAATCATTTTTGGAAAAAAATGTGAGATAAAAATTATTAATAAATGAATAGAAGTATGAGCAGATAAACAGATATACACTTTAGACATTCAACATCAATAAGTCCAAGTAGCTAATATTCAAATATGAATTTTATTACAGGATCTTTATGTTTTGAAGTATCTACTTTCTTGTTCAGTGTGGTTCATTCTCCCTGCGTGTGTAGAAATCCCATCTCCCAACTCACACTGGAAGCTCTCAATGATGATAGACCATGGTTTCCTACTTGAGAGAGGGGGAGCTTCCTTAACCTGCTGTTATGCAGACGGAACTGCTTCAATCAGCACTTGGGTACCCTACAGCTTCCGATGAAGTCAGCTCCACTGAATTCTCCATTCAGCTGTGTACTCTTTACAGTTTATTGGAATTCCTAATAGGTCACCCAATGTAACCAAAAGCACCATCTTTATTATCCACACTTTTTCCAACTCCAGGGAACCCTCAAGAATTGTCCAGGAAATAAGAATCTCAACTCTATATACACAAAAGGGAGCCTGCTTTGATTTTTCTTTTTCAATCTCCATAAAGGAAATAAAACTGCCCTTGAAACCTGGAAACAAAATTTTCCCTAAGATGAATGGAAACTCTTATTTTTGCTTTTAAACTGCAATAGATCAGTTCAGTTGCTCAGTCGTGTCCGACTCTTTGTGACCCAATGGACTGCAGCAATCCAGGCTTCCCTGTCTGTCACCAACTCCCGGAGCTTGCTCAAACTCATGTCCTTCGAGTCAGTGATACAGTATATGGCTTGAGCATATAAGATGAGAAGGACATTTTTCTTAAATACCAAGTCTCAATTTCTTTTTGTGCTCAAGAAAAAAAATATGGAGCCCTCTGGTGGTAGAATTACTATACTCACAATTAAGTTCCCTGACAAACTTCTCTTAGTAATCTAATGGCAAAAACCTGTATTTCACATTCAGAAACTTGACAATTCTTAATCTTCAAAGGGGCCTTTTATGAAAAGTGTGTGCAAGTTTTACTTTATATAGTTCTTTGTGCATTTTCCTGTCAAGAGGTTTGAAGCCAATAAATATTCAGATCCATGGAATAGTGCTTCCTAGCTAATGTCAAAATGAAATTAGGAATTAGAAATGAGGTTCAGAATCACTTTGATGATTAGTAGTTGACTCTGATAGTCCCTAACATCCTTAAATATAAAATAGTTGCACATATTAAAATCTTTTGTAACTATTTTGGTTTATTTACAAACTTTCCTGCATCTTATGCCCAGTATTTGAATCTCTTCATTAGTAGATGAGCCTGTTCTTTTGTGTAACACCATGTAACAGGTAGCTTCTAAGATGCAATGAGTTTCTTGAGGTAAATTATGCTACTGCTTTTCTTCTTTTGAGAGAAAACAAGAGAGAGATTCATTATAAAAAACTGCCACATGCAGTTCTAAAGATGGATGAGTCCCAAGATTCACCGGGTGAACTGGCAAGCTGCAGATCCAGGAGAGCCAGTGGTTTAGTTCCAGTCTGAGTCTGAAGGCTTGAGAAGTAGGTAAGCAATTGATGTAGTTCCTGTCAAAAGGCTGGCAGATTTGAGACCCAGGAAAAGCAAATGATTCAGTACTTTGGGGGATTGAAGTCAGGAGGGTTGGAAGTCAGGAGACAAAAAACTGATGTCCCAATTCAAAGGTCATTAAACAGAAAGAATTCTCTCTTATTCAGGGGTGCATCAGCCTTTTTGTTGTCTTCGGGTCTTCAACTAATTGGATGAGACCCCCACACATTACAGAGGGCAATCTGCTTTACTTGGTTTACCAATCTGAATGTTAATTTCATCCAAAATCACCCTCACAAAAGGATCCAGAATAATGTTTGAACAAACACCTGGGCACCCAGTAGTCTAATCAAACTGACACATAAAATTAACCATCATACATCCAAAGGGAAAGAAAGATACATAGTTACACACAGTGGACCAAAGATAGGAACTGCTGTAGACTTCTTATCTGAAACCATGCAAACAAAAGACCAACAAACTAGCATCTACAAAATGTTGAAGAAACTGTCAACCCAGAATTCTGTGTGCAGCAAAAATATCCCTCAAAATTTAATCTATGTGTAGCATAAATTTGCATAGAAATAAACACACACACACACACACACACATACAAACAATAATGCTACCAGTTTTGTAAGATGCCTTCTAATTCCCAGGAATTGACCTGTGTCTTTTGGACCATAAATCTAACTGGCTTTGCTGATTGATGGAAAGCAGAAAAACTACCGTTTGTTTCTCATATTTTTACCCCCTGACTACAGGAAAACAAGAAAACACAGATGACAGGATAATAGCCATTAGCAGTGAAGGTTCCAACTGCCTGATAGAAACAAGGAATACGAAAGTCAACAATTGCCTCATTTGGCCCTGAAAGTTTTTGTTTTATTTTATGTAAACACCTAGAGCTCAGTTTGAAATTTGTTGACTCATCCAATACCAGTTAAGGAGTATCACTTCCTGACAGCAGATTTGCTTCAAAGGCTTTGCTGAGGTAAAAGGTCAGAAGTAGGTTAGACATGTGCATTTTATATAGCTCACCACATAAGCACACTTTATCTAATCATTACTTGTGCTAT
This sequence comes from Oryx dammah, assembly GCF_014754425.2. Taxonomy (NCBI): domain Eukaryota; kingdom Metazoa; phylum Chordata; class Mammalia; order Artiodactyla; family Bovidae; genus Oryx; species Oryx dammah. The sequence goes on from NW_024070203.1 coordinate 80,284,860, forward strand.
TTCCTTAGAGCTTGCACTGGCCAGTTCTTAGACTTGTGAGTTACTTTCAGAAAATCAAAAATCTCCTCTCCTCTTCAAATTTAGTCACACAAATTGCATCAGTTCTTAAAGAAAGCCATACCTCAAGACCTCACAAAGAGGTATCTATTACCAGGAGCTCTAAGCAAATGTTCTTTTAATTAGCTACATTTATCTTTAATCCTTGTTTTGACAGAAACTCTAACATAAACATACATTACCAATACATAAAGCCCAGCTCAAAGTATGGTTAATTTTTATATTTGACAGAGCCAGTTGGAAAAAATAACTTTGACCTTTCTCCATCTTTGTGTGATGTCACTATGACCTAGTCTTAGAACCTAAAACAGAAACAGTGGCATCTGCAGCTAAAGTACAATAATGATTCTTAAACTGCTCCTTAAAAGTGGCAATAAAAATTCTAATAAGACCTCTGGGCCTTATGTCGAAGCAGCTGCAAAATCAAGTTGAATAATTTCTGCAAGGACTACAGTAATTATAAAACTGATTAAAGTTTACCTACACTTCATTCCTAGAGGGTTTTCACCAAGGACTTAGAAACCAGATGGTTCAAGACTATGCATGATGGATATATTCCATGAAGCATGTCCGTTGTCATGGAAACAACAGAAATAACATTATCTTTACTGTCTATTCCTTCACAAAACCATGAATTTTAAGAGTTGTCGCCAATTTAAGCACAATTCAAAGGAACACTTTAGGTATCAGGTCTAAAGGGGGTGGCCCTACCCATGTTTTAATACTAATTCTAAATTCTGAGGACTGAATTCACTAAAAATACTTTTAGTGAATCGATTCACTTTCTACAGCGGTGTTTAAAGACAGCCTTCAAGTTTCTTCTGGAATTTTAATACCCTGTAGAGAATTAGAAGGACTAAAGAATCTGAAGAAGTGAAGATGGGTCTTAGAGAGTGCTCCTCTTCTAGAAGAAAGAGTGCTTGGGGGAGAAATTTCCTTCTCTGTGGAAAAGCCAGTCTTGCTTCTCCCTGGAGTTATCTCCTCCAGTTACACCCCAAGTTGATCCCTGTCCTTATGCTAAGGAAGAACCTTACCAAACTTACTTTCTCCTCTTCGTTGTCTTCAGCCTCAGTCATAACAACCATTAAGAATAATCAAACACATCTTGAATACTTACTAGGTGCCTAACATGTATCATGCCAATTCATCCTCACTACCACTCTGTATCACCCTTACCTCTATTTTATAGATAAAAGGACTGTGGCTTGAGCAGTGCTTCTCAAACCATAATGGATACATGAATCATTCAGAATGCAAGACCTAGAGCAAGGACCAGACTTCTGCATTTCTAATAAGCTCCGTGCGATACAAATGGATGCTACCCCATAGATCACACTGTGTAGCAGACTTTGATGGTTAAGAAACATACCCCCCAAACACCCCAAACTATTAAGAAGAGCCTGAGTCCATAATTTCCTGACTCTAGAACTCCAGCTCTTAATCACTATGCTCTCCTATCTCCCAATTCATTGTACACATCACAACAGCCTCTACTTAAGTAAACAAGAGCAAACACTTTGTGCCATGTGATTTATCATCATTAGTTCTAACTCAGCCTTGATGATGATCTGAAAATGACACAAGAAAAAATGGAAAATGGAGGCTCTGCTATATAGTACATTTGGAAAACTTTACAAATAGTCTCATAGGTAGTAGTGTTTGCCTTCAGATGGTTGGGGTGAGCTACCAGCATCAGAACCCATTTCTTGTGTTCTTATGTCTTATGAATCATGATGACAGTAAATGCCACTTCTCACTAAGAGAAGCTGAAATGTCCTCACACTAACTTTCGCAATCTTCCCATCTGGGGCTTGGACACATAACCTAGATTATGCCAATCAATTTAAGAATCCTGTGTTCATTTTCCATTGTTGCTGTAATAAAGTACTACAGTGTCTTAAGACAACTTGAATGTATTTTCTTACTCTTCTGGAGATCAAGAGTCCAATGTGGGTTTTACTAGGCTAAAGTCAATGTGCCAGCAGTGCTGGCTCCTTCTGGAGGCTCTGAGCAGGGAATCTATTTCCTTGCCTTCTGTGGCTCTTAGACGCTGCCTGTGATCTTTGGTGCATGGCCCCTGCCTCATATCACTTCACACTCCTGCTTCTATCATCACATCTTTCACTTAAAAAAAAAATTTAAGTATAGCTGATTTATAATATTGTGCTAGTTTCAGGTGCATCAGTTCAGTTCAGTTGCTCAGTCGTGTCCAGCTCTTTGGGACCCCATGAATCGCAGCACGCCAGGCCTCCCTGTCCATCACCAACTCCCAGAGTTCACTCAGACTCACGTCCATCGAGTCAGTGATGCCATCCAGCCATCTCATCCTCTGTCATCCCCTTCTCCTCCTGCCCCCAATCCCTCCCAGCATCAGTCTTTTCCAATGAGTCAACTCTTCGCATGAGGTGGCCAAAGTACTGGAGTTTCAGCTTGAGCATCATTCCTTCCAAAGAAATCCCAGGGTTGATCTCCTTCAGAATGGACTGGTTGGATCTCCTTGCAGTCCAAGGGACTCTCAAGAGTCTTCTCCAACACCACAGTTCAAAAGCATCAATTCTTCAGCACTCAGCCTTCTTCACAGTCCAACTCTCACATCTATACATGACTACTGGAAAAACCATAGCCTTGACTAGACAGACCTTTGTTGGCAAAGTAATGTCTCTGCTTTTGAATATACTATCTAAGTTGCTCATAACTTTTCTTCCAAGGAGTAAGCATCTTTCATAGCAAAGTGATTCAGTTATACATATATGCATGTATGTCGATACTTTTTCAGACTCTTTTCCATTGTAAGTTATTACAAGATGTTGAATATAGTTCCCTGTGCTATTCAGTATGTCCTTACTGTTCATTTACATATTTCTTACTATTCACTGATCTTCATACCTTCTTTTTTAATTTTAAATTTATTTTTTAATTGAAGGATAATTGCTTTACAGAATTGTGTCATACCTTCTTTTTATGAGAACGTTTGTGATTACATTGGGCCCACTCAAAATCTGAGATAATTTCCCCATCTCTGAATTCTTAACCATATCTGCACAATCTCTTTTCCCAGGCATGATAACGTATTCATTCATAGGTTATAGGGATTAGGACATGAATATCTTTGGGGCCATTATTCAGATTACTCCAGACCCCAAGATTTTTAATTGGAAGATAATAAGACAAAGAATGAGAATTGTGGAGAATCCATACTGAGAGCAGAAAGTGACTCCAGAAGGCACTATCTAGTTCCCAAGAGGGCAGCAGCACCTAGTGAATGTCAATACACACAGTAGAGCCAGTCAAGCAGGTGCACAAAGGACTCAGTGATGGGGCAACGTGTGTTCCCCAGACTGGTGTCGTCTATCAAGGTGATCCTGGTGCCCCTAACCTTCATTGTTTCTGCCCTTTCTCCAAACCTGGCTCTACAATATTCCTGCCATTTCTGTGAGCCTCCCAACATCCTTTTAATACTTTCCCCTTCTACATACATCAGTCAGAATGTGTTTCTGTTGCTTACAACTAAGAACCACTATTAAATGTTCCCTTCCAATAAAAAAGGCAAACTAGCAGAAACCAGATTTTGGAGATATCAGAGTAAAAATATTTATTTGTGTTTTTTTTCTAATGCTTCCAAATTTTCCTTGGCCACAACATATATATATATATATTTGCAATATGCTCTTCCTAAACAGTGTGCCATAGTAAAGTATTGAAAACTTGTTACTTCCAATTTTACAGATATGGAAACAAAGATTCAGAGGGCTTAAATAAGTCATCCAAGGTTATACAGCTAATATGTGCCAGATACAGGATTTAAAACCTTATCTTCCCCATTAAAATGTCTGTATAGAAATAATTTGTTACAAAGGAAATAATCAATTTCTAAATATTTGAATGTCATAATTGTTAAAGTTTCATTATAATTATTTAGTCTTTTCATGTGTTTGCAAGTCACAGGCTTTCCTAATATGATAGCATTACTGGAGAATGTGATGGGGGGAAAAGAGCTTTCTGGTGTGATTATCACTAATTTTAGAGTGATTGTCACTTTATTTTATAACTTACTTTGTATATACTTTATAGAAAGACCATTTATAGGGGTAATATTTTAATATCAAGTCATGCAGGGGAGGTTCTATTCCCCATAACCCCTCTCTTCAAATGGCTATAAGGTCTCTCACTATGTACTCCCTTAAGAAAGGTACTATGGAGACAGACAGCTCAGTTGGTAAAGAATCTGCCTTAATGCAGGAAACTCCGGTTCTATTCCTAGGTTGGGAAGATCTGCTAGAGAAGGGATAGGCTACCCACTCCAGTATTCTTGGGCTTCCCTTGTGGCTCAGCTGGTAAAGAATCCTCCTGCAATGCGGGAATCCTGGGTTCGACCCCTGGGTTGGGAAGATCCCCTGGCGAAGGGAAAGGCTACCCACTCCAGTATTCTGGCCTGGAGAATTCCATGGACTGTACAGTCCATGGGGTTGCAAAGAGTCAGGCACAACTAAGTGACTTTTCACTTTCACATGGAGAGAGAAACACTACACTGCTGGCTTTACAGTTCTGAAATCAAAGTTTGTAAGTTCATGGCAGAAACAAGTCTTAAAAGCAGCAGATTTTAATTGTAAGAGTCAGGTAATTGAAAGAGTAAAAAAAAAAATAGTTTTCTTTCTTTTTTTTTTTTCAATTTTTATTTTTACTTTATTTTACTTTACAATACTGTATTGGTTTTGCCATACATTGACATGAGTCCACCATGGGTGTACATGAGTTCCCAAACATGAACGCCCATCCCACCTCTCACCCCATATCATCTCTCTGGATCATCCCTGTGCACCAGCCCCAAGCATCCCGTATCCTGCATCAAACATTGACTGGCGATTCATTTCTTACATGATAGTATACATGTTTCAATGCCATTCTCCCAAATCATCCCACCCTCTCCCTCTCCCTCAGAGTCCAAAAGTCCGGTCTACACATCTGGATCTCTTTTACTGTCTTGCATACAGGGTCATCATTACCATCTTTCTAAATTCCATATATATGTGTTAGTATACTGTATTGGTGTTTTTCTTTCTGGCTTACTTCACTCTGTATAATCGGCTCCAGTTTCATCCATCTCATTAGAACTGATTCAAATGTATTCTTTTTAATGGCTGAGTAATACTCCATTGTGTATATGTACCACAGCTTTCTTATCCATTCATCTGCTGATGGACATCTAGGTTGTTTCCATGTCCTGGCTATTATAAACAGTGCTGCGATGAACATTGGGGTACATGTGTCTCTTTCTATTCTGGTTACCTCAGTGTGTATGCCCAGCAGTGGGATTGCTGGGTCATAAGGCAGTTCTATTTGCAGTTTTTTAAGGAATCTCCACACTGTTCTCCATAGTGGCTGTACTAGTTTGCATTCCCACCAACAGTGCAAGAGGGTTCCCTTTTCTCCACACTCTCTCCAGCATTTATTGCTTGCAGACTTTTGGACTGCAGCCATTCTGACTGGTGTGAAGTGGTACCTCGTTGTGGGCTTGATTTGCATTTCTCTAATAATGGGTGATGTTGAGCATCTTTTCACGTGTTTGTTAGCCATCTGTATGTCTTCTTTGGAGAGATACCTATTTAGTTTTTTGGCCCATTTTTTGATTGGGTCATTTATTTTTCTGAACTTGAGCTGCATAAGTTTCTTGTATATTTTGGAGATTAGTTGTTTGTCAGTTGCTTCATTTGCTATTATTTTCTCCCATTCAGAAGGCTGTATTTTCACCTTGCTTATATTTTCCTTTGTTGTGCAGAAGCTTTTAATTTTAATTAGATCCCATTTGTTTATTTTTGCTTTTCTTTCCAGAATTCTGGGAGGTGGATCTTAGAGGATCCTGCTGTGGTTTATGTCGGAGAGTGTTTTGCCTATGTTTTCCTCTAGGAGTTGTATAGTTTCTGGTCTTACATTTAGATCTTTAATCCATTTTGAGTTTATTTTTGTGTGTGGTGTTAGAAAGTGATCTAGTTTCATTCTTTTACAAGTAGTTGACCAGTTTTCCCAACTTTTCTCTTAGTTAAAGAAATTGTCTTTACTCCATTGTATATTCTTGCCTCCTTTGTCAAAGATAAGGTGTTCATATGTGTATGGATTTATCTCTGGGCTTTCTATTTTGTTCCATTGATCTATATTTCTGTCTTTGTACCAGTACCATACTGTCTTGATGACTGTGGCTTTGTAGTAGAGCCTGAAGTCAGGCAAGTTGATTCCTCCAGTTCCATTCTTCTTTCTCAAGATTGCTTTGGCTATTCGAGGTTTTTTGTATTTCCATACAAATTTTGAAATTATTTGTTCTAGTTCTGTGAAAAATACCGCTAGTAGCTTGATAGGGATTGCATTGAATCTGTAGATTGCTTTGGGTAGTATACTCATTTTTACTATATTGATTCTTCTGATCCATGAACATGGTATATTTCTCCATCTATTAGTGTCCTCTTTGATTTCTTGCATCAATGTTTTATAGTTTTCTATATATAGGTCTTTAGTTTCTTTAGGTAGATATATTCCTAAGTATTTTATTCTTTTCATTGCAATGGTGAATGGAATTGTTTCCTTAATTTCTTTGTCTACTTTCTCATTATTAGTGTATAGGAATGCAAGGGATTTCTCTGTGTTGATTTTGTATCCTGCAACTTTACTATATTCATTGATTAGCACTAGTAATTTTCTGGTGGAGTCTTTAGGGTTTTCTATGTAGAGGATCATGTCATCTGCAAACACTGAGAGTTTTACTTCTTCTTTTCCAATTTGGATTCCTTTTATTTCTTTTTCTGCTCTGATTGCTGTGGCCAAAACTTCCAGAACTATGTTGAATAGTAGCGGTGAAAGTGGGCACCCTTGTCTTGTTCCTGACTTTAGGGGAAATGCTTTCAATTTTTCACCATTGAGGATAATGTTTGCTGTGGGTTTGTCATATACAGCTTTTATTATGTTGAGGTGTGTTCCTTCTATTCCTGCTTTCTGGAGAGTTTTTACCATAAATGGATGTTGAATTTTGTCAAAGGCCTTCTCTGCATCTATTGAGATAATCATATGGCTTTTATTTTTCAATTTGTTAATGTGGTGAATTACATTGATTGATTTATGGATATTGAAGAATCCTTGCATCCCTGGGATAAAGCCCACTTGGTCATGGTGTATGATCTTTTTAATGTGTTGTTGGATTCTGATTGCTAGAATTTTATTGAGGATTTTTGCATCTATGTTCATCAGTGATATTGGCCTGTAGTTTTCTTTTTTTGTAGCATCTTTGTCAGGTTTTGGTATTAGGGTGATGGTGGCCTCATAGAATGAGTTTGGAAGTTTACCTTCCTCTGCAATTTTCTGGAAGAGTTTGAGTAGGATAGGTGTTAGCTCTTCTTGAAATTTTTGGTAGAATTCAGCTGTGAAGCCGTCTGGACCTGGGCTTTTGTTTGCTGGAAGATTTCTGATTACAGTTTCAGTTTCCGTGCTTGTGATGGGTCTGTTAAGATTTTCTATTTCTTCCTGGTTCAGTTTTGGAAAGTTATATTTTTCTAAGAATTTGTCCATCTTTTCCACGTTGTCCATTTTATTGGCATATAAATGCTAATAGTAGTCTCTTATGATCCTTTGTATTTCTGTGTTGTCTGTTGTGATCTCTCCATTTTCATTTCTAATTTTATTGATTTGATTTTTCTCTCTTTGTTTCTGGATGAGTCTGGCTAATGGTTTGTCAATTTTATTTATCCTTTCAAAGAACCAGCTTTTGGCTTTGTTGATTTTTGCTATGGTCTCTTTTGTTTCTTTTGCATTTATTTCTGCCCTAATTTTTAAGATTTCTTTCCTTCTACTAACTCTGGGGTTCTCCATTTCTTCCTTTTCTAGTTGCTTTAGGTGTAGAGTTAGGTTATTTATTTGACTTTTTTCTTGTTTCTTGAGGTATGCCTGTATTGCTATGAACTTTCCTCTTAGCACTGCTTTTATAGTGTCCCACAGGTTTGGGGTTGTTGTATTTTCATTTTCATTTGTTTCTATGCATATTTTGATTTCTTCTGTGATTTGTTGGTTATTCAGAAGCGTGTTGTTCAGCCTTCATATGTTGGAATTTTAAATAGTTTTTCTCTTGTAATTGAGATCTAATCTTAATGCATTATGGTCAGAAAAGATGCTTGGAATGATTTTGATTTTTTTGAATTTATCAAGGTTAGATTTATGGCCCAGGATGTGATCTATCCTGGAGAAGGTTCCGCGAGCACTTGAGAAAAAGGTGAAATTCATTGTTTTGGGGTGAAATGTCCCATAGATATCAATTAGGTCTAACTGGTCTATTGTATCATTTAAAGTTTGCGTTTCTTTGTTAATTTTCTGTTTAGTTGATCTGTCCATAGGTGTGAGTGGGGTATTAAAGTCTCCCACTATTATTGTGTTGTTGTTAATTTCCCCTTTCATACTTGTTAGCATTTGTCTTACATATTGCAGTGCTCCTATGTTGGGTGCATATATATTTATAATTGTTATATCTTCTTCTTGGATTGATCCTTTGATCATTATGTAGTGGCCTTCTTTGTCTCTTTTCACAGCCTTTGTTTTAAAGTCTATTTTATTGGATATCAGTATTGCCACTCCTGCTTTGTTTTGGTCTCTATTTGCGTGATATATCTTTTTCCAGCCCTTCACTTTCAGTCTGTAAGTGTCCCTTGTTTTGAGGTGGGTCTCTTGTAAGCAGCATATACAGGGATCTTGTTTTTGTATCCATTCAGCCAGTCTTTGCCTTTTGGTTGGGGCATTCAACCCATTTACTTTTAAGGTAATTATTGATAAGTATGATCCCGTAGCCATTTACTTTATTGTTTGGGGTTTGGGTTTATACACCCTTTTTGTGTTTCCTGTCTAGAGAATATCCTTTAGCATTTGTTGGAGAGCTGATTTGGTGGTGCTGAATTCTCTCAGCTTTTGCTTGTCTGTAAAGCTTTTGATTTCTCCTTCACATTTGAATGAGATCCTTGCTGGGTACAGTAATCTGGGCTGTAGGTTATTTTCTTTCATCACTTTAAGTATGTCTTGCCATTCCCTCCTGGCCTGAAGAGTTTCTATTGAAAGATCAGCTGTTATCCTTATGGGAATCCCCTTGTGTGTTATTTGTTGTTTTTCCCTTGCTGCTTTTAATATTTGTTCTTTGTGTTTGATCTTTGTTAATTTGATTAATATGTGTCTTGGGGTGTTTTGCCTTGGGTTTATCCTATTTGTAACTCTCTGGGTTTCTTGGACTTGGGTGATTATTTCCTTCCCCATTTTAGGGAAGTTTTCAACTATTATCTCCTCAAGGATTTTCTCATGGTCTTTCTTTTTGTCTTCTTCTTCTGGGACTCCTATAATTCGAATGTTGGAGCATTTCATATTATCCCGTAGGTCTCTGAGATTGTCCTCATTTCTTTTAATTCATATTTCTTTTTTCCTCTCTGATTCATTTATTTCTACCATTCTATCTTCTATTTCACTAATCTTATCTTCTGCCTCCGTTATTCTACTATTTGTTGCCTCCAGAGTGTTTCTGATCTCATTTATTGTGTTATTCATTATATATTGACTCTTTTTTATTTCTTCTAGGTCCTTGTTAAACCTTTCTTGCATCTTCTCAATCCTTGTCTCCAGGCTATTTATCTGTGATTCCATTTTTATTTCAAGATTTTGGATCATTTTCACTATCAATATTCGGAATTCTTTCTCAGGTAGATTCCCTATCTCTTCCTCTTTTGTCTGGTTTGGTGGGCATTTCTCCTGTTCCTTTATCTGCTGAGTATTCCTCTGTCTCTTCATCTTGGTTATATTACTGCGTTTGGGGTAGCCTTTCTATATTCTGGAAATTTGTGGAGTTCTCTTTATTATGGAGCTTCCTCACTGTGGGTGGGGTTGTATCAGTGGCTTGTCAAGGTTTCTTGGTTAGGGAGGCTTGTGTTGGAGTTCTGGTGGGTGGAGCTGGATTTCTTCTCTCTGGAGTGCAATGGAGTGACCAGTAATGGGTTATGAGATGTCAATGGTTTTGGAGTAACTTTGAGCTGCCTGTATATTGAAGTTCAGGGGTGTGTTCCTGTGTTGCTGGAGAATTTGCATGGTATGTCTTGCTTGGGAACTTGGCCCTTGGGTGGTGCTTGGTTTCAATGTAGGTATGGAGGCATTTGATGAGCTCCTATTGATTAATGTTCCCTGAATTCAGGAGTTCTCTGATGTTCTCAGGATTTGGGCTTAAGCCTCCTGCTTCTGGTTTTCAGTTTATTTTTACAGTAGCCTCAAGACTTCTCCATCTATACAGCACCGATGATAAAACATCTAGGTTAAAGATGAAAAGTTTCTCCACATTGAGGGACACCCAGAGAGGTTCACTGAGTTACATGGAGAAGAGAAGAGGGAGGGGGTAGTTAGAGGTGACTGGAATGAGATGAAGTGGGATCAAAAGAGGAGAGAGCAAGCTAGCCAGTAATCACTTCCTTATGTGCGCTCCACAGTCTGGACTGCTCAGAGGTATTCATGGAGTTATACAGGGAAGAGGAGAGGGAGGAAGTAGACAGAGGTGGCCAGGAGGAAGTAGACAGAGGTGGCCAGGAGGATAAAAGAGGGACATGAAAAGGAGAGAGACAGATCCAGCCAGTAACCAGTTCTTTAGGTGTTCTCCACCGTCTGGAACACAGAAATTCCCAGAGTTGTGTAGAGAAGAGAACGGGGAGGGAAGAGACAGAGGCCACCTGGTGGAGAAAAAGGAGAGTCCAAAGGAGGAGAGAGTGGTCAAGCCAGTAATCTCGCTCTCAGGTGAAATTGGGTAGTGAGGTTTGGGTTTTTAAATGTATGAAATTGACAACAAAAACCAAAAAGCAAAGATTAAAAATCTAGAGTAGAGGTTGGTTTTTCAAAAATACAATATTAAAGAAAAGAAGAAGAAGAAAAAGAAAAAAAAAAGCCACAAGAATTATTACAAAACAACAACAACAACCACACAAAGACTATATATGGCGTTTGCTTTAAAAAATAAGGTCTTTTTTTTTTTGGAAAAAATAGTAGGTTGTAGAAATAAAAATTAAAGGAGAAATAGAGGACTTAACAATTTTAAAAAGTTAGAAAAAGAAAAGAAGAAAGAACAACCACACAACATCATCAACAAAAAAGAAAAAAAAAAAGAATGATCATAAAAATAGTAAAGATATATCTGGCCCTTTCTCTGGTGTTGTGGGCAGTGTGGGGTCACTTCCAAGGCGGTTCCCTCTGTTTAACTTCTGTTTGCTGGTCTCTTCAGTGTCTGATTTCCGTCCTGACGGGGGGGGGGGGGGCCCGGGGGGGGACGCTTTTTTTTTTTTCTTTAGGCTCACTAGTTCAGTCGCACTGTGGGGAGGGAGGGATGCTGCAAACAAATAACAGTCGTGTGCACGCAGTGTCTCAGCCCCGATGGGCCTGCCCCTGCTCGCAGCACACAAACCGGTCAGGCTCTACATTGCTCCACTGGGAACCGTCTGAGGCCAGCCTAAGGCTGCATGCACCTCCCCAGTCTAAGCCACTCAGGTTTGGCACTCAGGTAGCCCTCAGAAGTGCAGATTCAGTTGGGACTGTATTTTGTGCCCTTCCCAGGTCCGAGTAGTTCAGGTGTTTGGCGAGCGCGGTCACTGCTACTTATCACCTTTCCCGTCTCTGTTGCTCAGTTTTCTGGGTGTACCGCTGGTGCCCCTTGTGAGGTGGATGGTGACTGTCCAGAACCCCCAGAAGTCTTAGCAAAGAAGCCTGCTTGCAGTTTGGTAGGTAAAGTCTCTCCGGGGCTGCGATTGCCCCCTTCTAGCCCTTACGGCTCTGGCTGCCTGTCCCCAGCAGGGGATGGTCTGCAGCCGGCTATTTCTGATCCGTCCTTTGTTCTGTGCGTGGTCCTGGCAGTGTCTTATGTTCGAGCTTTTCACGTGGTAGCTATCCCACAGTCTGGTTTGCTAGCCCAGGTTAGTTCGTTCTGATTATGTGTGGGGCGTTCCTGCCCAATTCTTACAAAGCACTGCAGCCCGCACCTCCCGTGCCTCCCTGCCCTGCCCCCACTTGCTAGTGGAGGATGCAGGCGTCTGCGCTGCTTTTCCGCTGGGGGAGTTACTGTTGGGCTTGTAATCTGTTGGTTTTAATTATTTATTTATTTTTCCTTTCTGTTATGTTGCCCTCTGTGCTTCCAAGGCTCGCCACAGACTCGGCAGGGAGAGTGTTTCCTGGTGTTTGGAAACCTCTCTTCTTAAGAGTCCCTTCCTGGGACGGGATTCCCTTCCCAGGACGGAGCTTTCTCCCCACCTCCTTTGTCTCTTTTTTCATCTTTTATATTTTTTCCTACCTGTTTTTGAAGACAATGATCTGCTTTTCTGGGTGCCTGATGTCCTCTGCCAGCATTCAGAAGTTGTTTTGTGGAGTTTGCTCAGCATTGAAATGTTCTTTTGATGAATTTGTGAGGGAGAAAGTGGTCTCCCTGTCCCTATTCCTCTGCCATCTTAGGACCGCAAAAAAATTAGTTTTCAATTCAAGAGGCTGATTTCAGTTCAAAGGGTCAAATCCCATGGGACTCAATGTATAATTTATACTATCAAGTGGGGGAAATACAAAGTAATGGAATACTATCTATCTATCCAAAAGGAAAAGAGGGCTCCATCACCTCGTAAGAAAGGAAAGGGAGCAGCAGCACCATCACCCCAACATGGACCCCAGAAGCAGTATCATCATAGAAACCTCAGAGGAGTCTGAGGCATCCCCAACAGAAGAGACAACTTCCTGGCTGCTTCCCAGAGAATAAGCTAGAAGACTGCAAGCCACATTGGGAAACTCTGCCTCCCACATGGTCCCTAAACAGTAAATGAGCAATGATTGAAAAGGGTTTCTGGAAAGACAGACCTCCAAGAAGCCTCACAGAATCCCAAACATTCTGAAGTGTTGGGGGAAAAACCTCCAGCCTCACCCTGTTACTCACCCCCACTTCCTCTCCTTACCCAAGCATGCACACAGCATGGCTAGAGGTAATGACAGATAATAACTAGACCAGAAGAGGTCTCTGGTGATATGAGGACAGTAAAGAGTCAAGAGAGGACAGAGTGAAAAAAGCCAACACCTGGGACCAGGGAGGAGCTGCAGACACCAGCCGTGAGTGATGCAGCCTTAGACAGAATGTCCAAGGCCTGATGAGACGGTTACATCTGGAAGAGGTCAAAAGCACAGGAGGTGCTCAGGGATGCACAGCAGCCTCCCCACACACCCACTGTGTATGTCATCTCTGATTTACGGCCCCCTCCAACACAGGAAGAAGGGAAAAATCTAGATGGGGGGAGAATCTTGATTTGGGTAATTAATTACTTACTCCTTCCACACCAAGGGACAAAGTGTTAGATTAGAAGTTAGTGAATTTTCTAAAATTGGCAATATTAAATTCTCTACTCTCAAGCCAGCATAAATTTTGAAACCTAGCATGAGTTTAATTATAGACAGAAAAAAAAATGCTTTATCCTGTTTTCGTATATTGAGCTCATGACGATGTAAAATTTATACTCAGTGCCCAAGTCTCAAGGAAATGGGAACTTCCTCTCAGTACGGTATGACTTGTTAGGGAATTCTTTTTTATTATTCAGAGTACTCTGGTACACCCCAATTATAGCGTTATGTCATAAACTTGAAAGGAAGTTTATTTCTGTGGGAGAGAAAGAAACTGTGGAACAGGTGGACATCACCTCCGTCAGGGGCTAAAAGACAAGAAAGCCTCATTGGTGACCACTTCGCTTTCAAAGGCAGAAGTCGTGAGCTGCCTGGCAGCTTATGGGCTGAAACAGTTTTGTGAGCCACTCATGGCTCATGAGGGAACAGGTGGGGAACTGCTGGTGTGGGGGAGGAAGCAATAAAAATGCATAAGTGTAGAAGAGAGTTGGAATGGCAAAAAGACAAAATAAGCTATAGTTTCATTGAAAAAGAAAAAAAAATGTAAGAATCAAGAAATAGATTCTGCGGATTCACAAGGGACTCTTCAAAGATGTGAAAGCAAAAAGAACTCAATATTTTAAATTAAATAGAAAAAGGAAAAGAAACCAACTGAGAAAACAGTGGATTGGTTTTTAGCAAAGAGAGTTGAAGATCATTCTAAATAAATCAACACTATTCAAATTCTTAAGAGAAATGAAGACTTCCGGAAATGAAACGGGGTGAGAAAAGAAAAACTTAATATGTGTAAGAATATAAACAAACCAAAATGTTCTTGCAAGAAGGCATGTCTCATGTTAAATAATTTTTCCGGGAAAATATAATCATTAGTTAGTGCAGCAGAAAGAGCCTTGGAAATTATCAAAAGTCAAATATATTAAATTGTTCATTAAAACTGTTTTAATATTTAGAAGAAAAAATTTAAATGATCAGTTAAGGTGGGTCCAAATAGTGTGCATTCTGTTTAAGGCAAAGGACTTCCCTGGTGGCTCAGTGGTAAAGAATCTGCCTGCAATGTAAGAAACCCAGGTTTGATCCCTGTGTTGGGAAGATCTTTTGGAGGAAGTCATGGTAACCCACTCCAGTATTCTTGCCTTGAGAAAACCCATGGAGAGAGGAGCCTACAATCCATAGCATCAGAGTTGGAAGCAACTGACACGTTTTGAAATCATGCAGAAACACACCATTTCACTAGTCTATTTAGTTTCTCTGTTGTAGGGACATGACAATGGGTAAACATTGATCAAGACCTAAGTGAGGCAGGTATAGACAGTTTTATCCCTCAGTTCCTCATTTTAGAAACAAATTGTAGTAGTCATTGTGAGTTAAGAGACCAATATGTTAGAGTAGGAAGCCTCTGGGCTTACCTTCCCTCAGGAACACATCATAGCTACAAAAATATGAAGAAAAAATCTTAGTGAAATTGGCAGAGAAGCTCTTTTACAATCAAGGCTGAGAAGAAAGAACCACATAGAATCTGGTAAGAAGGCAGGAGAAGAAATTTGATCAGGTACATGCACTCTAGTGAGAGATACAAAAGAGGAGGGGGATTTTAGAAGCTTGGAGATGCTCCCTAGGAAGTAAGGGATTCAAGCTACTTGCTAATCATCCTAGCCCTGCAGTTCAACTCCAGAAAGACAATCCTCCTTAGCTAATTTGAAAATCAATGGGGGCTATAAGAAAGTGAGCCTCTGCTCTTAAAAAGCACTCACACAGATATGCTTAACTCCCAGTATCACTAGGGAAGTAGCTGATTGATTGAAAACTGCCCTGGGCTCTAGCCAACCTTCCAAGATAGCCCAGGAAGTTCCCCAGCCTGCACCAGGCTCCTGCCCTAGTCTCAGCCCTTCTTGGTCTGGCACTCCTCTCGACTAAGGCAGAGGTTGCTGTTGCTTAGAGTGTGCAAGTTGACAGGGACTGGAGACAGGAAGGACTCCATCCTGCCTCTAGTAACCATTTGCATGAGTTGTTTTATGACAGGAGGTCCTGGAAAGGAATAAGGAACTAATAAGCCACCACCAACCGGAAGAGTTCAGGAAAGGTCAAAAGGAGACACCATGTGTCCGTCCACCTCCCAGAATCCCTCTCACTGGCATCCATCTTGGCTGAACAAGGCGTGCACCAACAGGAAGAACTCAGTCAGAATGATTGTCCAAAGACAACCCGGAAACTAATCCCATCACCATAAAACCTGAGACTGTGAGCCACATGGCAGAGCAATTCTCCTGGGTTCTCTTACCCTGTTGCTATTTGCCCGGGTGCCTTCTTCCAATAAAGTCTCTTGCTTTGTCAGCATGTGTCTCCTCAGACAATTCTTTTTGAGTGTTAAACAAGAGCCTGCTCTTGGGGCCCTGGAGGTCCCCACTCCGCACCTTCCTACAACACCAGGAGGAGACTGTCATCATCAAAACGACTGTACCTGTGCTCACTTGGAAAAGAGTGAGGTTATCTGGAGGAGACTGCTGCTAGCGTTCACATCCCTGTGCATACTTGGAGGAGTGTGGGGCCAGCTCAGTGATATAACACCAATCTCTCCAGCCACAACTTAGCCTCTCACCAAGGCACACACTCCTGGAAAAAGTGAAAGAAATGCAAAAAAGCAAAATGGCTGTCTAGGGAGGCCTTACAAATAGCTGTGAAAAGAAGAGAAGCGAAAAGCAAAGGAGAAAAGGAAAGATATAAGCATTTGAATGCAGAGTTCCAAAGAATAGCAAGAAGAGATAAGAAAGCCTTCTTCAGTGATCAATGCAAAGAAATAGAGGAAAACAACAGAATGGGAAAGACTAGAGATCTCTTCAAGAAAATTAGAGATACCAAGGGCACATTTCATGCAAATATGGGCCCGATAAAGGACAGAAATGGTCTGGACCTAACAGAAGCAGAAGATATTAAGAAGAGGTGGCAAGAACACACAGAAGAACTGTACAAAAAGATCTTCACAACCCAGATAATCATGATGGTGTGATCACTAATCTAGAGCCAGACATCCTGGAGTGTGAAGTCAAGTGGGCCTTAGAAAGCATCGCTACGAACAAAGCTAGTGGAGGTGATGGAATTCCAGTCAAGCTGTTTCAAATCCTGAAAGATGATGCTGTGAAAATGCTGCACTCAATATGCCAGCAAATTTGGAAAACTCAGCAGTGGCCACAGGACTGGAAAAGGTCAGTTTTCATTCCAATTCCAAAGAAAGGCAATGCCAAAGAATGCTCAAACTACCACACAATTGCATTCATCTCACATGCTAGTAAAGTAATGCTCAAAATTCTCCAAGCCAGGCTTCAGCAATACTTGAACTGTGAACTTCCTGATGTTCAAGCTGGATTTAGAAAAGGCAGAGGAACCAGAGATCAAATTGCCAACATCCACTGGATGATGGAAAAAGCAAGAGAGTTCCAGAAAAATATCTATTTCTGCTTTATTGACTATGCCAAAGCCTTTGACTGGGTGGATCACAATAAACTGTGAAAAATTCTTCAACAGATGGGAATACCAGATCACCTGACCTGCCTCTTGAGAAACATGAATGCAGGTCAGGAAGCAACAGTTAGAACTGGACATGGAACAACAGACTGGTTCCAAATAGGAAAAGGAGTACGTCAAGGCTGTATATTGTCACCCCGTTTATTTAACTTCTATGCAGAGTACATCATGAGAAACGCTGGACTGGAAGAAGCACAAGCTGGAATCAAGATTGCCGGGAGAAATATCAATAACCTCAGATTTGCAGATGACACCACCCTTATGGCAGAAAGTGAAGAAGAACTCAAAAGCCTCTTGATGAAAGTGAAAGAGGAGAGTGAAAAAGTTGGCCTAAAGCTCAACATTCAGAAAACGAAGATCATGGCATCCAGTCCCATCACTTCATGGGAAATAGATGGGTAAAAAGTGGAAACAGTGTCAGACTTTATTTGGGGGGGCTCCAAAATCACTGCAGATGGTGACTGCAGCCATGAAATTAAAAGATGCTTACTCCTTGGAACAAAAGTTATGACCAACCTAGACAGTATATTTAAAAGCAGAGACATTACTTTGCCGACTAAGGTCCGTCTAGTCAAGGCTATGGTTTTTCCTGTGGTCATGTATGGATGTGAGAGTTGGACTGTGAAGAAGGCTGAGTGCTGAAGAATTGATGCTTTTGAACTGTGGTGTTGGAAAAGACTCTTGAGAGTCCCATGGACTGATGCAAGGAGATCCAACCAGTCCATTCTGAAGGAGATCAGCCCTGGGATTTCTTTGGAAGGAATGATGCTAAAGCTGAAGCTCCAGTACTTTGGCCACCTCATGTGAAGAATTGACTCATTGGAAAAGACTCTGATGCTGGGAGGGATTGAGGGCAGGAGGAGAAGGGGACGACAGAGGATGAGTTGGCTGGATGGCATCACTGACTCGATGGACGTAAGTCTGAATGAACTCCGGGAGTTGGTGATGGACAGGGAGGCCTGGCATACTGCAATTTATGGGGTCGCAAAGAGTCGGACACGACTGAGCGACTGAACTGAACTGAAGCCCTCTGGGCAGAGCTATGCCCCAAACCAAGTGGGGAGACTGCTATCACACTTAGAAGAAATCAACTCCCTCAGGATGTCTGCTCTAGCCACTTAGGCCTCAACCTTACTCCTGGTAGGGCAGTGACTGTCGTTAAGAATAAAAGAAACCCTGGCTTACACCCAGTTCTGCCTCTAGTCCCTCCAACTCCCACCAAAGCAATGGCTGCTGGCTCACCCTGGGGAAGACATACACCATGCTCACTTCAGATCCAGCTCTCCCATTAAAGCCACTGTACCTAGGCAGACTACATAGGGATGCTCCCACACAAGGACACACCTTCACGGCTGAGATAGGTAAATGAGTCACTTAAGTTCATGCAGACAGAGAAAGTTAAACAAAACCATAAGACAGTAAATATGCTTCAAACGAAGGAACAAGTAAAAAACGTTAAAAATTCCCTCATGAAACAGATAAATAATTTATCTGACAAAGAGTTCAAAGCAATAGTAAAATCAATTCTAACTGAACTGAGGAAAAGAATAGATGAACATAGTGAGAATTTTGACAAAAAATAGAGGATGTAAAAAGAACCAGTCAGAGCTGAAGAATAACTTAAATGAAAAATACACTAGAAGGTATTAAAAGCCAATTAAGTGATACAGAAGAATGCATAAACAATCAGAAAGAATAATGGAAATCACCCAATCAGAATGTCAAAAAGAGAAATGTATTTTAAAAATGGGAATAGTTTAAAGGACTTCTGAATAACATCAATGATACTAACATTCACATTATAATGGACTAGAAGGAGAAGAAAGGGAAAAGAGTAGACAATTTATTTGTTAAAAGTATGGCTAAAAACTTCCCAAATCTGAAGAAGGAAACAGATATCCAGGTACATAAATCACAGGGGATCACAAGCAAGATGTACTCAAAGATACCCATGCCAAGATATATCATAATTTAAATGGCAAAAGTTAAAGACAGAGAGTTCTAAAGTCAGAAAGAGAAAAACAGAGTCACACAACAAGAGAAACTTCAACAAGGCTATCAGCTGATTTTTTAACAGAAATTTTGCCAGCCAGAAAAGAGTGGTATTATCATACCAAATCATACCATCTAAATACCATACCATATTTAGAGTGATTAAACCGGAGGGGGGGGGACCCACACTTACGATAGTCCACTAGGCAAGATTATCATTCAGAATCAAAGGAGAGATAAATAACTTTGCAGAAAAAAACTAAGAGTTCATCAATACGAAACCAAACTTATAGAAGTGGTAA
Source organism: Oryx dammah (assembly GCF_014754425.2). Classification (NCBI taxonomy): domain Eukaryota; kingdom Metazoa; phylum Chordata; class Mammalia; order Artiodactyla; family Bovidae; genus Oryx; species Oryx dammah. The sequence continues at coordinate 80,304,137 of NW_024070203.1, forward strand.
AGAACTCTTCTTTAAGTGAAAAATAAAAGGTTTCAACAAGAAGTAAGAAATTAGAGTAAGGGAAAATTCCCAGTGGTAAAGGCAAATATATAGTAAAGATTGAATCAACCACTTAAATAAACAAGTATGAATATTAAAAAAATAAAAAGTACAAAATCAACTACCACTACTACAATAAACAGCTAAAGGATAGACACAAAGGTGACATAAAAAACACAAAATGTAATGAGGGAGGATTTAAAAAATGTAGAGCCCCTAGAATGTATTTGAACTTAAATGACCATCAGTTTAAAGTAAATAGATTTAGTTGTTATAGGTCAACATACATAAACTCCATGAGAACTACATATCAAAAACTACTATATAACTACTATATATATATATATATATATAAACTAGAGAAAATGAACATAACACTAAAGAAAATCATCACACCTCAAGAGAAGATATTAAAAGAGCAAAAATAATTACATAAACCACCAGAAAAAAAAAAAAGCAAAATGATAACAAGGGTATAACTATCAATAATTGCTCTAAATGTTAATAGATTAAATGCTCAAATCCAAAGACCTAAGTAGCTGATTGGATTAGAAAACAAAGCTCATCAATATGCTCTCTACAAGAGGCTCACTTCAGAGTTAATGACACAGAGAGACTGAAAATGAGTGGCTGGAAAAAATTATTTCATGCAAATGTAAGTGAAAACAAAGCTGGGGTAATAGCTATTATATTGTAATAATATTTATGAAATATAATCTGTAAAAATACTGAATAACTATGCTGTATGCCTGAAACTAATATAATATAAATCAAATATGCTTCAATAATGTTTTTAATTAATTAAAAAAAAAATTCTAGGATAGCAATACTCTTATCAGACAGAGTAAACTTTAAAACAAATTCTATAATAAAAGACAAAGAAGAACACTATATAATGATAAAGGAATCAATACAAGAGAGGATATAACATTTGTAAACATAAATGCATCTAATATAGGAGCACCTAAATATACAAAACAAACATTAACAGATAAAAAGGGAGAAACTGACAATAATGCAATTATAGTAGGGAACTCTAACACCCCATTTACATGAATGGACAGATTATTTAGACAGAAAATCAATAAGGAAACAGTGCCTTTAAACAACACATCAGGTCAATTGGACTTAATAGATATCTTTTGGAAATTCTATCTGAAAACAACAGAATACACAGTCTTTTTGAGGGCAGATGGAATGTTCTTTGGGATGGATCACACACTAGGCCACAAAACAAGTCTCAACAAATTTAAGAGAATAGAAATTGTATTAAGCAACTTTCCTGAACTACAATAGTATGAAACTAAATATCAGTTGCAGGAAATAAAATGAGAAAGCACAATCATGTGGTGACTAAACAACAAGCTACTAAAAAACCAATGAGTCAACAAAGAAACCAAAGAGGAAATTCGATAATACATCAAGACCAAAAGAATAAAAGCACAACTTTCGAAATCTATGTTTGTGTGTTATTCGCTCAGTCATGTCCGGCTCTTCTGCAACTCCATGGACTTGCCCACCAGGCTCCTCTGTCCATGAGATTCTCCAGGCAAGAATACTGGAGTAGGTTGCCATTTCCTTCTCCAAATCTATGGTACACAGCAAAAGCAATACTAGGGAAGTTTATAGTCATACAGGCCTACCTCAAGAAATAAGAAAAATCTCAAATAAGCAACCTAACCTACTACTCTTAAAATTAGAAAAAGTAAAATAAGTAAAGCCCAAAGTCAGCAGAATAAAGGAAAGAATAAAGATCAAAGTCCAAATAAATAAAATACAGACCAAAAAAAGAAAATATCAATGAAATCAGGAGTCTGCCTTTTAAAAATATTAAAAGATTGATAGGCCATTATCCAGACTAATTTTTTAAAAAAAAGAGGACTCAAATAAATACAAAATGAAAGAGTAATTATTAAAAAAAAATCAAAGAAATAAATGCAAACATAAAGGACTACTATGAACAGTTACAGACAAATGAACTGGAAACCTAGAATAAATGAATGAATTTCTTGAAACATACAATCTTCCAAGACTGAAAAAGGAAGAAAAAGATAACCTGAACAAACCAATTACTAGTATTGAAAGTGAGTCATTAGGCAAAATCGTCAACCAAAAGTCCAAGATCAGACAGCTTCACAGGGGGATATCACCAAACATTTAAAGAATAATTAATACCTTTTAATAAGTAATACCTGAAGAATAATTAATACCTATAATTAATACCCATCCTTAAACTATTCCAAAAAATTGAAGAAATTCATTCAATAAGGCTACCCAAATTCATTCAATAAGGCTACCATTGTCTGATCCCGAAGTCACACAAAGACACTACAAATGAAGAGAAAATTACAGCCAATATCCCCAATTAATATAAATGCAAAAATCTTCAACAAAATATTATCAAACCAAATTCAACAGTATGTAGAAAGAATCATACATCACGATGAAGTGGGATTTATCCCAAAGATGTAAGGATGGTTTAATATATGCAAATCTAACAATATGATACCACATTCGCAAAATGAAGGATAAAAATCATACGATTATCTCAATAGGTGCAGGAAAAGTATCTGACAAAATTTAACACCATTTATGATAAAAAGTCTCAACAAAGTTTATATACAGGCAATATACCTCAATATGATGAAGGCCATTTATGACAAACCCATAGCTAGTATTATACTTAACAGTGAAAAACTGAAAGCTTTTCCTCTAAAATCAGGAACAAGACAAGAATGCACAGTCTCACTCTCTGTTTAAATAATATTGGACATTCTAGTCACAGCAATCAGTCAAAGTAAGAAATATATCCAAATTGGAATGGAAGGAGTAAAACTACTGTTTGCAGATGATACACTAAATTTGTGGATATAGAGAACACTAAAATCTCCATTAAAAAGCTACTGTAACAAATTAATTAATTCAGTAAAGCTGCAGGATACTAGATCAATATTCAGAAACCAGTTGTGTTGCTATACACACTAATAATGAACTAGCAGAGACAAAGGGAGTTGAGGAAAATTGATGATAGTAAGAAATGGAATAATGTCCCATATTCAGGGATTGTTAAAATGTCCATACTACCCAAGGCAATCTACACATTTGATTAAATCTCTATCAAAATATCCAGGACTTTTTTTCAGAACTAGATCAAATAACTGTAAAATTTATATTAAATGACAAAAGACCATGAATAATCAAAGTAATATTGAGAAGAAAGAACAGAGCTGGAGATGTCATATTCCCTGACTTCAGACTATACTACAAAGCTGCAATAATACAAACAAAATTATACTGTCACAAAAACAGTCACAGATCAATGCAACAGAATAGGGAGTCCAGAAATAAGTCCATGAACATGTGGGATAATTAATACAACAAAGGAGGCAAAAATATACAGTGAGGTAAAGAGTCTCTTTAATAAGTGGTTTTGGCAAAACTAGACAGCAAAGAGAATGGAATTAGATCATTTTTTTCATATTGTATGCAAAAATAAATTCAAAATGGATTAAAAATTTAAATTTAAGATTGGAAGCCATAAAACTTGGAGAAGGAAATAGCAACCCACTCCAGTATTCTTGCCTGGAGAATCCCGTGGACAGAGGAACCTGGTGGGCTGCTGTCCATAGGGTCACACAGAGTTGGACTGACTGAAGTGACTTAGAATGCATGCATGCGTGCGTTGGAGAAGGAAACGGCAACCCACTCAGTATTCTTACCTGGAGAATCCCAGGGACAGAGGAGCCTGGTGGGCTGCCATCTATGGGGTTGCACAGAATCGGAAATGACTGAAGCGACTTAGCAGCAACAGCAGCCATAAAACTCCTAGAAAAAAATAGACAGTACACCCTTTAACGTAAGTCTTAGCAATATTTATTTTGAATAAGTCTCAGGCAATGGAAACAAAAACAAAAATAAACAAATGAGGCCTTTAAACAACAGCCTTTGCATAGGAAAAAAAGAAAAACTATCAACAAAACAAAAAGACAGCCTTTTGGATAGGAGAAGATATTTGCAAATGACATGTCTGATTAGGGGTTGATGTCCAAAATATATAGAGTTCATACAACTCAATATATTTTTAAAAATCCATTTTAAAAATGGGCAGAAGATGTGAATGATATTTTTCCAAAAAGATGTACAAATAGCCAACAGGCACGTGAAAACATGCTCAGTATCACTAATCATCAGGGAAAAGCAAATCAAAACCACAAGATAGCACCTCACACTTATCAGAATGGCTACTGTCAAAAAGACAACATATAATAAATGTTGGAGAGTATACGGAGAAAAGGCAACCCTAGTTTACTGTTGGTGGAAATGTAAACTGATATAGCCACTATGGAAAACAGTATGAGAGCTCCTCAAAATATAAGAAACAGAACTACAATATGAAAGCAATTCCACTTCATAGTGTAAATGTAGTAAACATTAAAACAGTAATTCAAGAGAGTATATATACCCTAATGTTTATAATAGCATTATTTATTATAGGCAAGATATGAAAGCAATGTGTCAACAAATGAATGAATAAAGCTTTGAGATATATATATATATATACACACATCTATGCATATATATAATACAAAATGTGCAATTATTGTATAATATATATATCTTTGTGTGTGTATATATATAGTGTTCTTGCCTGAGAATCCAAGGGATGGGGGAGCCTGGTGGGCTGCCGTCTATGGGGTCACACAGAGTCGGACACGATTGAAGCGACTTAGCAGCAGCAGCAGCAGCATATGTATATATATATATATACATAAAACTGGGCTTCCCAAGTGGTGCTAATCATAAAGAATCCACCTGCCAATGCAGGAGACATGAGATGTGAGTTCTATCTCTGTGTTGGGAAGATCCCCTGGAGGAGGGGATGGGAACCCACCCAGTACTCTTACCTTGAGAATTCCATGAAGAGAGGAGCCTGGCAGGCTACAGTGCAAACAGTTGGACGTGACTGAAGTGACTTACCGCACATGCATATAGAATTCAGCCTCAAAAAAAAAGTAAAAGTTTTACATCTGTAACAACATGAATGAACCTGGAGGGTGGTATGCTTAGTGAAGTAAGTCACAGAGAGAAAGATAAATATTGTATATTTCATTTATACGTGGAATTAAAAAAATAAACAGATTAACATAACAAAACAGAAACAGACTAACAGATAGGGAGAACAAACTAGTATTTACCAGTGGGGAAATGAGGGGAGGAGTAAGACAAGAAAAGAAGATTAAGAGGTACAAACGACTAAGTATAAATAAGATACAAGGATGTAACATACAGCACAGTGGATATAGCCAATATTTTATAATAACTTAAAATGGAGCATAAGCTTAAAAAATATTGAATCATTATGTTATACACCAGAAACATAATAAAGTAAATCAACTAACTTCTTTTTTTTTTTTGTTGTTGTTTTTTTTTTTTTGTGGAACTAACTTCTTTTTGAAAAATTGTATACAAATCTTCTACGACTACAGTGTGAAATGTGTGGTATTGACACTGTGAAAGACAATTAGAGTAACAAAACATTTGAATGCAGAACCCAGAAACAGACCCACCTATATACAGAGTCTTGTTCTATGAAAAGTGCCACTGTCAGTCGGGGAGAAGGATGAACTTTTCAGGATAATGCTAGAAAAAAATTAGGCATCCATACTAATTTTTACAATTTTAATTGGATGCCTTCTTCAGTTCAGTTCAATTCAGTCACTCAGTCATGTCTGACTCTTTGCGACCCCATGAACCGCAGCACACCAGGCTTCCCTGTCCATCACCAACTCCCAGAGTTCACCCAAACCCATGTCCATTGAGTCGATGATGCCATCCAACCATCTCATCCTCTGTCATCCCCTTCTCCTCCTGCCCTCAATCCAGCCCCTGCAGGATCCAGGGAAACCTGAAGGAAAAACAGCGTGGCGGATGATTTACAAAGAGATAAGGAAAGAATGTTGTAGATAAGAAAATGGAAGAGAGAAAGAGGCTGATATTCCTTGGTTTACATAGCAAGCCAATAAAACTTCGAGACAAGAAGTTTGCCCTGTTCACGGAGGCCACAGGTGCCTTTCTGGTCTCCCGAGGAAGTGAAGACGCAGAACATCTTCCCATTCAGGTCTTAGAAACCTGGGCAGATAAGTGAACTCAGGGAGCCTCTATGCTCCAAGGGATCAGCCTGAAAAAAAAGTAAGAGAGAAAAAAAGAAAAACACGGAGTGACCAAGCTTCTTTGAGTGAGGCCCAATAGCTTTATTTTTAAAAGGTACTTTTATACCTTGTCTTATACATAGAGGGAAATGAAAGATGCAAAGTCATACAGATCAGCCCAAACATTACATCTGTTTTGTCTTTATCAAAACCAGGATTATTTCTGCAAACCTTTCCCAAAAACCATATTGTGTACATTATCTTCTGGTCTTGGAGGCCTGTGAATATTTTATGACCCTCTTTTGATAAAGGCTGTTCAACCAAAAAACTTATTTTTCCTTGAAATGTTTTTTCTTATATTTCTAATCTATGTCAGCCTCAAAAAGTATTAAACAAGTTACATTTCTCATGGAGCAAAGGTGCAGTGAGTTACAAGAAAGAACCAATTAGCTCAAAAGTCTAATGTGGTTAATTTCAAGGCTACACTTGTTTTTCTTACTTTCCAACTATGTTAACTAATGCACTCCCAGGTGCACAGTGGATAAGAGATATGGGAACTTAGCAACAAGCATTGGCCCAATAATGAAATCCTACATTAGCATTACTCTAATAACTTTTAATTCTTTGAAAGGCTCTATGTTTTAGGCTTTGTGTGCCTCTCACAGTTGGGAGGCTGTAAATAATCACATGTGTAGCTGCAAGAGTCTGGATATACCTGCCAAGCAAGCTAGAATGCTAACAGAGGGGGGTTGATTTGAAATATTTTTCTCATGTCCAGGAGACTTATTAGCTATAGCCCTAAGTTGATTTTCTCCAGAGAAAGGTGGTCAGGAATAGCCCCCTGTTAATGTCAGAGGAATTGGTGAAAGTCATGAAATAGTAAAACAGACAGATTCTGGTTTTGGTATGGATGCTCGAGAAAGCCTAGGGAGCCCATTGAGTTCTGAAGCCTTCTTAACAGTTCTCTTCCACATGACCTTGTCATGGGTGGGATGTCCCGTGGTGGCTCCCAGCACATTGAGTAGATGATGCCATCCAACCATCTCATCCTCTGTCATCCCCTTCTCCTCCTGCCCTCAATCTTTCCCAGCATCAGAGTCTTTTCAGATGAGTCAGCTCTTTGCATCAGGTGGCCGAAGTATTGGAGTTTCAGCTTCAACATCAGTCCTTCCAATGAACACCCAGGACTGATCTCCTTTAGGATGGACTGGTTGGATCTCCTTGCAGTCCAAGGGACTCTCAAGAGTCTTCTCCAACACCACAGTTCAAAAGCATCAATTCTTCAGCGCTCAGCTTTCTTCACAGTCCAACTCTCACATCCATACATGACCACTGGAAAAACCATAGCCTTGACTAGACAGACCTTTGTTGGCAAAGTAATGTCTTAACATGCTGTCTAGGTTGGTCATAATTTTCCTTCCAAGGAGTAAGAATCTTTTAATTTCATGGCTGCATTCACCATCTGCAGTGATTTTGGAGCCCAGAAAAATAGTCTGACACTGTTTCCACTGTTTTCGCATCTATTTCCCATGAAGTGATGGGACTGGATGCCACGATCTTCGTTTTCTGAATGTTGAGCTTTAAGCCAACTTTTTCACTCTCCTCTTTCACTTTCATCAAGAGGCTCTTTAGTTCTTCTTCACTTTCTGCCATAAGGGTGGTGTCATCTGCATATCTGAGGTTATTGATATTTCTCCCGGCAATCTTGATTTTAGCTTGTGCTTCTTCCAGCCCAGCGTTTCTCATGATGTACTCTGCACAGAAGTTAAATAAGCAGGGTGACAATATACAGCCTTGATGTACTCCTTTTCCTATTTGGAACTAGTCTGTTGTTCCATGTCCAGTTCTAACTGTTGCTTCCTGACCTGACTACAGGTTTCTCAAGAGGCAGGTCAGGTGATCTGGTATTCCTATCTCTTTCAGAATTTTCCACAGTTTATTGTGATCCACCCAGTCAAAGGCTTTGGCATAGTCAATAGAGCAGAAATAGATGTTTTTCTGGAACTCTCTTGCTTTTTTGATGATCCTTCTTCACGTCTTATATAAAGATCCATTCCAAATTGGTTAAACACTTTAATATACAGTGAAAAAACTGTAAAGCTTTTAGAATATAATATAGAAAAATGTTGCATGACCACAAGATATACGGCAAACAAAGTGAATTTTGTTCAGCAAATCCAGTATCTTTTTCATTGTGAGCACTCTGAAAGCACACTGTCTACTCACCTTTGTTTCCTATGGACTACATAATTGGCATCTGAATGTAAGCAAAAATGACTGATAATCAACACTGGATGGCCTGATTCTTATGACTACACACATGATCCCCCTCCCACATGTCTCTCTTCCGGGCAAATGCAGATAATAAGTGGGAGACTCTAAGATCCTAATGGGTGATGGAGCCTGGATCTCCAAATAACCACATGGCACAGAGTCTCTCCCCACTCCCAACATGCTATAATATAAAGATCCCATACAAATCAACAAGAAAAAATTAGTAACTGAAAGTAAAAATGAACAGTTAAAAAAAGAAAGCAATCAAATGGTAAATAATCAGTTTAAAAGGCATAACACCTCTTTTGTAACCAGGGATATAAAAATAAAAGTCATATTGGATACTCACCTGATGGGCAAATATTTTAAAGTCTAATGATATTAAGCATTGGTGAAAATGCAGAACAATGGGAACTCATATTTTTCTGGTGGAAGTATACATTTGTATGACCACTTTGCAAAATAGTTTGTCATTACTTAATAAAAATGAAGATATCAATACTCAATTAACTAACAAAATTAAGTATGTATATCCAAGAAGAATTCATGTACTGTATATCAGGATATATACCCAAAACATGCACCTGGAAGCAATCCCAATTTTATTCTTAATAGTAGGGTAGATAAATAAATTTTAGAAATGATCAACAACTCCATGCAAAAATGCCAATCAGTCTCAAAAATATAATATTGAATGAAAAAAGCAAGCCACAAAAAATACATGCAGTATTATTCTATATAAATAAATTTCAAAGAAAATCAAAACTAAGTTATATTGCTCAGACTGGAGCAAAGAAAACATTAAAAAAAACTCAGATGATGGTTAATTCAAGAAGTGGCTCATGATTACACGATGTCTGTTCTACTATGAGTTGTTAAACTGTATCTGTATATTCGTGCACTTTTCTGCATGTAATTTATATTTTTTATGTAATAAAAATTTTATTATATATGATAATTGTATACAACATTATACATACAACAGAAGTGTATAAAAGAGAAAAAATGATCAATTTAAATGATAATATATCTAGCACCAAAGTTAAAATTAAGACCACTCTGGAGAAGAGTAAATATCACCACAAAATGATAAGAAGAAATTCAATACCAGAACAAAGAAGAGCCATTATTGAAAATTAAAATATTATGTCTTAAATATCACTCTGTAGCAGAGATCTGACATTTTTTAAAAACTATAATAAATTAACAGCTATTCTGTGGGTTTAGTCTTAAGTGACAATAATTTCTCTTTGGTTCAACTTCAAATTCTAACTCTTACAGATATCTTTTAGAATAAAATAAATCAGGTCAAAGGACAAACAATTCCTGTGAGGAGATATTTCAACTATGACCTGAAAATGAGAAATGAGCCTACTGAATAGCATTCCAGGCTGAGGGGACAGAAAACGGGAAGGTCCAGAGGTGCAGAAGGCCCTAACTCATTCCAAAAACTAAAAGAAGACAGACAGTCTTGGCAGAAACATAATGGTATTTACTGAAGGAAGGCTATCTGAAGAGCAAGGGTGGGAGAAGAGAGATTTCAGAAGGTTGGATTTTACTAAAATGTTACTCAGATCTCTACTGTGTTCCATCAGCGCTGATAACTGCTCTCTCATCCTCCCTTCTACACACATAGTTTTGAGATGAACAGTTTTGCAGTCATAGGGGGAAAGTAGTGTAATTCCATAGAGATTTGGCATCTCTAATTTCTGTGTTTCTATAAATCTCATAAATAGTAAACTAGTACTGAAAAGAGGGAAAGGAATGGAACTAGCCAGAGTAAATAAAAAAATCCTTTCCCTTGACTCTGTGTTTCATACTGAACACGTGATAAACTGTTCATGAGCTTCAGTGTTCCCATAGATACAAATCCTAGAACTACTGAGAGGGTAAGTGGTTTCCAGAATTTAAGCTTTCCCTTTCCCACTGCAATGTTTGTAGACTTTCAAATAAAATGTTTAGGATTCAAGGCAGTGATTTCCAAATGGGAGCAGACAGGTTTTCAAGGTGTGATCTACTTACCCTCTTTATTGCAAGAAAATGTCTGACTCTTTATACTTACCTGAGTTAATAAATTTTGTTCTTGTTGACAGGAAAAATAATAGCTTTGAAGTAAATAAGCACTCTGTTTCCCTGCTTCATTCTCATACACAATACACACATTATTTCAGATAGACATTTAGAAAGACAGATATATACCTGGTGCTTTAAAATAAATTATACATTTTCTGGTGCCAGAGCACGCAGATGGTCCATTTACCACTTCAGGAGACTTGCCACTGTTTTTGAAGCAGTAAAACTTTCTTTTTTCTCAACTTTTTTTTAACTTCCTATTCTCTTTCATGATATTCACTAATACTATGAAATTCTCCAGACATTTGAGAAGCCATTAAAAAGTGGAGAAAACTTCGGTTTTTTTAGACTGTGGATCTAATATTTGTTTTTAAACCAAATAGGTGTGTTGAAAAAGGAGGTACAGGGATTTACACTTGTATAGTTACATGGCCTTGGGTTGAAAGGCAGGCACACCAGTGTCAAATCACTTCAAATAGTCACTTGTACATATGAGAAACTCAAGGCTTGTTGGTTAGTTGATCGATTAATGTACCAAATGCAGCTTGCTTCCTTTGTCTGGACCCCAGGAGTTCTATGGAAATTAGGAAGGGATGAAGAATACTAGAGACTCTTAGATCATATGGGATACAATCATCCCATAAGGAATATTGAAAGTCACATTTTGTGAAACTCTTTGCAAAGAAGTAATTTAAGATCCCCTTCTATGATCCCATATATTCTTTCAAATTGATTATATAAAATATTTAATAATGCTTCATTAGAAATTGTATAGACTATAAAGCCTGAGTATAGCTATATTCATGAGCAGATAGAAATGTCAGTCACTCTACTAAACACAATTCCAGAAGATTACAGAAAAAACACAGAAAGATACTTACACTTCAAAGAAATAATATTTTATAAATATCTACTTAGCAACAATTGTTTTCCAATCATAGTCTGGGTACTGGTGATATCACACTAAATAAAACATACTTAAAATGTGCTTTCATAAAGTAAGAACAAAGAAAGTGACGTCACTCAGTGTGTCTGACTCTTTGTGACCCCATGGACTGTAGCCCACAAGGCTCCTCCATCCATGGAATTCTCCAGGCAAGAATACTAAAGAGGGTTGCCATTTCCTTCTCCAGGGGATCTTCCCAACCCAGGAATCAAACCTGGGTCTCCCACATTGCAAGCAGACGCTTTACCATCTGAACCACACTGAGGACCTTTCATAGAGTAAGACGTAATAAAAAAGTAAGAAGAGAGTTCCAAACAGGGATTAGAGAGATGGAATTATACCAAGGACAAGGTAGTGAGGTCAGAGCAATTTTCTTGTTTTCAATAACATTTTGTTTCATATATTAATATTGAGAATTAGAGTTGTAAATTGTCAATTCATTATTAAAGGAATAAAGATTAAATAAGTCATCAGGGCTAAAGAAAATGGTGCAAAATTTTAATTAAACATTTTAATGAATAAAAACTGATGCTTTTGAATTGTGGTGATGGAAAAGACTCTTGAGAGTCCCTTGGACTGCAAGGAAATCAAATCAGTCAATCTTAAAGGAAATCAACTTGAATATTCATTGGAAGGACTGATGCTGAAGCTGAAACTCCAATACTTTGGTCACCTGATGTGAAGAGCCAACTCATTGGAAAAGACCCTGATGCTGGGAAAGATGGAAGTCAAAATGAGAAGTGGGTGGCAGAGGATGAGATGAATAGATAGCTTCACCAATTCAATAGACATGAATTTGAGCAAATTCCAGGAGATAATGAAGGACAGGGGAGCCTGGTGTGCTGCAGTCCATCAGGTGGCAAAGAGTTAGACAAGACTTAGTGACTGAACAACAACAACAAAATGGAAATTAGGACCTTCTTCACTGATTCTTGGCTATAATTATTCAATCTCTCATGTTTATTGTTGCTGAAACAGAAAACAAAGGAAAGGCAAAGAAAAGATGGAAGGATGAATTGATAGGTTGGTTGGATGAGTTGGTAGGTTGGTTGATATTGTCAAACTAGAGTGAATTATACTGATGGTATGGAAAACATTCAAATATCTAAGTATCCACTAAAAATAATTCTCTCGTGCTGGTTCATTATGTGATTGAGTTCCATAATGGATGGTAATTTAGTGATTTTCCAAATCTATATACTATCGAATTCCACTCAGCTATTAAAAAAAAACAAAAACAAAAAAACAAAATAGTGCCATTTGCAGCAACATGGATGGGCCGAGAGATTATCATACTAGGTGAAGTAAGTCAGAAAAAGAAAGACAAATACCATATGATATCACTTACATGTGGAATCTAAATTATGACAGAAATGAACTCATCTATGAAACAGAAACAGTCTCATCAGTTTAGTTCAGTTCAGTTGTTCAGTCGTTTCTGACTCTTTGTGATCCCACGGATTGCAGCACTCCAGGTTTCCCTTTCCATCACCAACTTCCAGAGCCTACACCAACTCATGTCCATCGTGTTGGTGATGCCATCCAACCATCTCATCCTCTGTCATCCTCTTCTCCTCCTACCCTCAATCTTTCCCAGCATCACAGTCTTTTCAAATGAGTCAGCTCTTCACATCAAGTGGCCAAAGTATTGGAGTTTCAGCTTCAAAATCACTCCTTCAAATGAACACCCAGGACTGATCTCCTTCAGAATGGACTGGTTGGATCTCCTTGTAGTTCAAGCGACTCTCAAGAGTCTTCTCCAACACCACAGTTCAAAAGCATCAGTTCTTCAGCACTCAGCTTTCTTTATAGTCCAACTCTCAAACACCTACATACCTACTGGAAAAACCATAGTTTCAACTTGACAGACCTTTGTTGGCAAAGTAATGTCTCTTCTTTTTAATATGCTGTCTAGGTTGGTCATAGCTTTTCTTCCAAGGAGCAAGCATCTTTTAATTTCATGGCTACAGCCACCATCTGCAGTGATTTTGGAGCCCAAAAATATAGTCTCTCACTGTTTCCACTGTTTCCCCATCTATTTCCCATGAAGTGATGGGACTGGATGCCATGATCTTAGTTTTCTGAATGTTTAGTTTTAAGCCAACTTTTTCACTGTCCTCTTTCACTTTCATCAAGAGGCTCTTTGGGATCTTCTTCACTTTCTGCCATAAGGGTGGTATCATCTGCATATCTGAGGTTATTGATATTTCTCCCAGGAATCTTGATTCCAGCTTGTGCTTCATCTAGCCCAGCACTTCTCATGATGTACTCTGCATATAAGTTAAATAAACAGGGTGACAATATACAGCCTTGATGTACTACTTTCCCGATTTGAAACCAGTCTGTTGTTCCACGTCCAATTCTGACTAGTGCTCCTTGACCTGCATACAGATTTCTCAGGAGGCAGATCAGGTGGTCTGGTATTCCCATCTCTTTAAGAATTTCCCAAAGTTTGTTGTGATCCACACAGTCAAAGGCTTTGGCATAGTCAATGAAGCAGAAGTAGATGTTTTTCTGGAACTCTCTTGCTCTTTCGATGATCTAGCAGATGTTGGCAATTTGACCTCTGGTTCCTCTGTCTTTTCTAAATCCAGCTTGAATATCTGGAAGTTCACAGTTTATGTACTGTTGAAGCCTGGCTTGGAGAATTTTGAGCATTACTTTGCTGTGTGTGAGATGAGTGCAATTGTACAGTAGTTTGAGTATTCTTTGGCATTGTCTTTCTTTAGGATTGGAATGAAAACTGACTTATCCAGTCCTGTGGCCACTGCTGAGTTTTCCGTATTTATAGACATAAAGAATAGACTTGTGGGTGCCAAGAGAGAGGGTGGGTGGAGGAGATAGATTGGGAGTTTGAGATTAGCAGATACAAACTGGTATATATAGGATGGATAAACAAAAAAGTACTATGGAATCACACAGGGAACCAGACTCAACAACCTGTGATAGAAGAAGCAAGAGTCAGCAGTCCTTATCCATGCCTCACCCTTGGCAGAAAGACATGGACTGGTGAACTTCAAAAAATATCAGAGTTGGATTTTGTATAGTAATGGGTGAAACATTTTAAGATGTACTGACTGAGTTTGGAAGATACATAGAGATTTATATGTGTAAATTTATGTTTATATTATAATCTTTAAGCTTTATATTTAGTTTTTAATACCCTTGTATTTTCATAATTCAGTCCATACATACATTGTTTTATCCTATTTTTAAAATGTTTAAAAGAGAAAATAAAAATTCATGTGATAAACCAAAATGGAAAAGAACATGAAAAAGAAATATATATATATGTGTGTGTGTTTATATATATATTTATATATAAATATATATATATATATATAGAGAGAGAGAGAGAGATCTGATCAGTTTGTCATACAGCAGCAACTAACACAATATTGTAAATCAACTATACTTCAATAAAATAAATTTTTAAAAAATAAATAAATAAAGTTTCAAATTCAGTTACTCAGTCACATTAGCCACACTTCAAGTGTTCAGTAGACGCATGTGGCTACTGGCTGGCCAGTCTTGGGCAGCACAGAAGTTCATTTTCTATCATCTCAAATGTTCCCTTGAACAGTGCTGCACAACCTTCCTAGGAGGTTCTGCTCCTAACTTGAGGAGCAGAGAGAAAATGAGACTGCAATAAATCCTCTGGATTTTAAAAAAAAAAATTATATTTGTTTCTCCATAATTCCTGGAAGCTTTCAGTACTCATTCCCAAATGGGAAATATGTTAAATTTCTCCCTTTTCTATTTCACTTAGTGTTTGGTTAAGATCCCCTGAAGGAGGGCATGGCAACCCACTCCAGTATTCTTGCCCGAAGAATCCCATGGACAGAGGAGCCTGGTGAGCTACAGTCCATAGGGTTGCAGAGAGTTGGACACGACTGTATCGACTTAGCATATACTCACTGCTCAATCCTACTCCCTTAAGCTTTGCATCTCTCTTTACCACTTCCCTTGAGCCAGCTTCTACACAATGAGTCCAGATTTTGTTATATTTTTTCATCATAACAATATGCTTGTTTTTCCTATTTGGAAAGGATCTTCCCTTGACATCCAGAATGCTGCTATCCAAAGGAAAAAGAAGGAAGTGGGCACTGAGTAGAATTCATTAAGCCACTCTAGAGCAAACATTTTGTAGTCATTTTCCTCTCTGCCAACCACATCAACCCTCAAATAACAAGTACTTAATTGTGTTATCTCAGCCTAATAAGAGATAAATTCATGATTACATAAAAGTTAAACTTCTCCCTTATGTTTCTTGACCTCAACATGAAGAAAATGTTGTAACTTCTACAGAATGAAGTAAGCCAGAAAGAAAAACACCAATACAGTATACTAACACATATATATGGAATTTAGAAAGATGGCAATGATGACCCTGTACGCAAGACAGCAAAAGAGACACAGATGTGTAGAGTGGACTTTTGGACTCAGAGGGAGAGGGAGAGGGTGGGATGATTTGGGAGAATGGCATTGAAACAAGTATACTATCACGTAAGAAACGAATCGCCAGTCTATGTCCCATGTAGGATACAGCATGCTTGGGGCTGGTGCACGGGGATGACCCAGAGAGATGTTATGGGGAGCAAGGTGGGAAGGGGGTTCATGTTTGGGAACGCATGTACACCCGTGGTGGATTCATGTCAATGTATGGCAAAACCAATACAGTATTGTAAAGTAAAATAAAGTAAAAATAAAAATTAATTTTAAAAAAATTTCAGATTGTTCTTACAGCCAAGGGTTTCTCTTATTCAAATATACCTTTAGGAACCAGTAGAAAGGACTTGATGATAAATGTTTCAACACCATGCTTTATTAAAGCAAGTTATTTCTGTTGTTTACTATGGGGTTAGACCATGATGAAAAGCAGATCTTCAACCATACATTTTTTGTGTGCAAATTCTTTACCTTGTGTTTATGAAAGAAAGTGAAGATCTTACGTGGCTATTTGTCACCATGCCCTAGTAGCTAACAATGTACAATGTCAACTGCTGAGGGTTTCACTTCCTAATTAACTTTCCTAGAAACATAAGAACCATCTAAATGAAAAAAAAAAAAAAAAAAGCCCTCTCTCCTTGAACCTTCCTCCATCCCACTCAGCTGAGTCCCAATGGGATGATAAACACAGTACTGAACTATAAAGTCCTCCAGTGTGATTGGAGAGAAAGTCATCTGAGAACGCGTTCTGCAAGACATATTTGTTATCTGCTTTATTTAGAACCTATTTAAGGATTACAGCATCAAAGCAGTCCTGCTCCAAACCCACACACAAATGTTGAAGGCATTCGCAAACATATTTATTTACTTTATTCCCAAAGTGAGATTCATTTTCACTTAATCACTAACAATATCTCCCAGTTCTTGGCTGAGTGACTCCAGATCACACATGCACACAATATCACAATATATTAGTAATGCTGAACCTAAAATAGAATCATTATTAGAAGAAGTAAAATTTTCTTTTAAATCCTTGTTTCATTTAGGTGTCTGTAACAAAATCCACGCCACTAAAGAATCAAATAACTACTCAAGTGTACTACAGTCATTACACTACTGTCTATTTTAATTGATAGAAATATTTTGGCAAAATTTTGGGGTATGTTTGTAAAAAGTGTATTACTGCAGTCATTTTATATAATTTCTCATAGATGCAAGGATTATTTTGTTCATTTTACAAGAAAAGGAAATAAGGAATTTGAAGGTTAAGTCACCAACCACAAGTTGCACAATCTGTCAACTATGAATGAAACCAAGGACTCTCCTGTCTGAGTCACATGTGTTTTAAAGGAAATAGCCCTCACACTTTAGGATACTCTACTCACCTTAGACAAGAAATGAGGATAGTTTCTCAGGCAGCAAGTTCTTATTCATTAAGAATCTTCTGATGTCTTTGCAATACTTTCATCATAACTAGAACTGGTGAGAGAAGAGTGACTGTAACACCCTGGCATTCCTGAATGCCTGATTCTGACTTTACTTTCTAGTATGACCACTTATTTCCATACATCTCACTGCTCCAGAAAGCATAAGCTCAGTCACAAAGATCTCTGCCTTGTTTATAGACCATTTTAAAGGATCATTTTTGAGTAGATATGTCAAGATACAGTTCCAGTTCTATAACATCTCCACTCAATTGGGACTGTCCAAATCGCCACTTATTACATATTTATCTGCTTTTCACTACTAAAAATCATTTTGCCTAGAATATTAAAAATCTAGTTAGCCCCACTAGTTCTTTCCAATAACGTATAATAACTAAGAGAGAACAGTGGCCGAGGACACAATTTGGCAGAAGAAGACACCTGGAAGATTAGCAGTGTAGATCCAAGTAGGAAGTTACTTTCAGTGAATCTTCCTGCCACTTGGTCACAGGGAAAAGCCCAGCTGAAATCTAGCAGAATGTTTATCCCTCCCAGGACTCAAGTGTGGGGAAAGCATGGCCATCTTGGTGAAGCACTTGGGGAACAGTAGCTGAATTTGTACACAGAGCCTTCCCTGAGCTAGGTTTCCTTTGGCAGTTACTTTTCTATTGATTTAGAAATTTAAAGGCAAAAATAAAGTTAGTTCACTCAGAAAACCCAAGGAGGACATTCAGAACTTGAAGTCAAATGTACATGGTCCTCTTCTTTAAAGGATATTTAGAAAGGCTGGTTGGATCTAAGTGCTGCTCTGGTTACTATTCAAAACACAGCAACCATTTGTTCAGTGGAAGAGGCAGTGACACCAATAATTCATAATCCTCATAGAAACAATCTGGTCATTTGCCAGGTCAGTTTAAATTGACTGTGACCAAGGGGGAAAAAAAGGACTTTCAAGAGTGTGAAGAAAAACCAGCCTTGATGCAGATGAGAATCTGAACAATTATTTATCTAAACATCCTCATGCAGAAGAGAGGCACTGCTTTCTTACTTGAAGCCTCACCTAGCTAAATATCTAAGGAAATATCAAATCCCACCAGAGCCATATTTCACTCTAACCTGTACACACTGCCAAGATGTAAAGAGATAACTATGGGTAAAATGGTTGTGCAGAACTTTAACAGAGAAGCAAAAAGAAAGGAAGATGAAAGAACTTAAAATTGTGTGGCCGATTAAACAACAGCCAAAATAAAGCTTGCCTTCCAAAGTCAACTAAGTGCAAACTCTACCTTCCTGCATGAAAGGGCACTTTGGACCATACATTTCACACTCAGATGTCATTTCCTGCAGATCTTAAGCAGGTGAGGGAAGTAATTAAGAGGGAGTGACGTTCACTTATCTAAATCTTGAACACAGTAGGGGAAGAGAGGCAGCAGAAAGGAGATGCCTCTTTTTGGTTCTGGGAGCTGTGGTAGAATTGGGTGTAACAAGCACCAGGGACAGGTTAGGTTGGTGAAACAGAGCTGGTGCCAGCGGCGAGGTGCCCTGAGGCACGGGGGGCTGATCATTAGTCCCATAATGGACGTGTACTTGAGAGATCTTAAGAACCTTCAAAAGAATATACAAATCTTAAATGCAAAGATAAGCTTGAATTTGAAGCCAATGGGGTGACTGGAAGGGATCAACATGGAAGGAATCAGATACCAGATAATTTTACCTGAATGTTTTGTTCCTATGTCAGTGGTGTCTATGAACCCAATATAGGATCTACAACTCCTGCTATGAAGAACAAACTAATAACTGATAATCAGCTTACCTAATTAAGAAACAATGCTTTCAGCCAAAGGTGGGAGATAGAAGAGAGGTAAAATCAAAATAGTTGTTTCTGAGGTCAAGCAAAAATTTCACATGCTAATATACATTGTTAAAGTTTATAACTTTTTTTTCCAGAACAACACAGACATAACATACATAAATTAGCATCAGTATCTCCACTTACTGGGAAATAAAAAGTTATATACAAATCACAATAAAGTAGAAGAAAGGTAAGAATGTAAGCAGATTGCTTTTAGAACTTTTCAAGATATAGATATGAATATCTGCCATCCAATAAAATTTAGAAATTATTTTTATAAAAAGAACTCCATGTGATGAAATGTCAGTGGATTCTGGGTGGGGAAGATCCCCTGGAGAAGGCATGGGAACCCACTCCAGTATTCTTGCCTGGAGAATTCCATGGACAGAAGAGCCTGGCGGGCTACAGTCCATGGGATGGCAAAGAAGCAGACACGACTGAGCAACTGACACTCTTAATGTACAGAGACCTTTATTATACTCTGTTAAGAGAAGTTATAAAGTATTTAAAGCATTAAAAAATGTTTGAACAAGGCTTTAACCATTTTTTAGATCTTCAGATCAGTTCAGTCGCTCAGTCATGTCTGACTCTTTGCAACCCCATGAATCGCAGCACACCAGGCCTCCCTGTCCATCACCATCTCCTGGAGTTCACTCAGACTCACAGCCATCGAGTCAGTGATGCCATCCAGCCATCTCATCCTCTGTCATCCCCTGTTATCCCCTTCTCCTCCTGCCCCCAATCCCTCCTGGCAGCATAGTCTTTTCCAATGAGTCAGCTCTTTGCATGAGGTGGCCAAAGTACTGGAGTTTCAACTTCAGCATCATTCCTTCCAAAGAAATCCCAGGGCTGATCTCCTTCAGAATGGACTGGTTGGATCTCCTTGCAGTCCAAGGGACTCTCAAGAGTCTTCTCCAACACCACAGTTCAAAATCATCAATTCTCTGGCACTCAGCTTTCTTCACAGTCCAACTCTCACATCCATACATGACCACAGGAAAAACCATAGCCTTGACTAGATGGACCTTTGTTGGCAAAGTAATGTCTCTGCTTTTCAATATGCTATCTAGGTTGGTCATAACTTTTCTTCCAAGGAGTAAGCATCTTTTAATTTCATGGTGGCAGTCACCATCTGCAGTGATTTTGGAGCCCAAAAAAATAAAGTCTGACACTTAGCTTTGTATATAAATGGCATCATTTAAATTTTTTTTCCTCCATTTGAAATAAGTAATTGCACTTGTCTGCTCATGGCACCCCACTCCAGTACTCTTGCCTGGAGAATCCCATGGACGGAGGAGCCTGGAGGGCTGCAGTCCATGGGGTCGCTGGGAGTTGGATATGACTGAGTGACTTCACTTTCACTTTTCACTTTCATGCGTTGGAGAGGGAAACAGCAACCCACTCCAGTGTTTTTGCCTGGAGAATCCCAGGGATGGGGGAGCCTGGTGGGCTGCCGTCTATGGGGTCGCACAGAGTTGGACACGACTGAAGTGACTTAGCATAGCATAGCTCAAGAAAACTAACCAGTTGAACCAGAAATACTAGGTTCAGATGATAGAATCATGTTTCTGATGTGTGGTCTCAAGAAGCAAAACCCCTTAGGCAATAGGTCCTATGGCAGGGGACCCTCTAGAACTACCATGGATAGTACTGTGAGAGACCCAACGAAGTGCCCACATAGAGTCACATATTATCTTATTTGATTCTCACCATAATCCTTTAGAATAGAAATTCTTATTTTCATTTTAGAATGAGAAGATTGAGATGAAGAGAGTTTAAGTGATTTGACTATGGATATACAGCCATTAAATGGTAGAACCGAACTTTGAATCCAAGCTTATGGCTATGCTCTTAGCCAGTACTATATCCTGCTCCATGCTCTTTCACATGGTCCAGCTTTAATGAAGAGTAAAGGAAAACACTAAAGTAATGGGATCCAAGTTGTTCTATAAGGTCTGTTATGAATTGAATGTTTGGGCCCTCATTCCCAAATCCTTATGTTGAAAGCTAATCACTAGTGTAATGGTATTAAGAGGTTGGGATAAAAAGGTGAAAGAGGAGAGTGAAAAGACTGGCTTAAAAGTCAACATTCAAATTAGGTCATGAAGTCTTCACAAATAGGATTAGTGTCCTTGTAAAGAGACTCCAGAGAATTGCATCACCCATTCCCTCATGTAAGGACACAATGAGAAGACAGTCACCTATGAACCAAGAAGTAGTCCCCCGCCAGACCTGCCCACAACTTAATCTTGGACTTCCAGGTTTCAGAATCATGGAAAATAATGTTTTCTGTTTAAGTCACCAAGTCCATGGTATTTATTACAGTAGGCTGAATAGACTAAGACAAATCCTTTAACCACTGATAGGCATTAGTGATATCTCTAAGTAACATGTGTCTGTGGCTAAGTAGCAAAGTCACCCACTCAACTGAGCCTTGAAATCAAGGCCCATCATCACTTTCTGGGATATTACCAAGTCACCGCAGCAAATAAAAGTAGAGTTCTGTTAAATTTTCTTTCCTTGAAGGGGCATAGAAGACTTTCACTCACAACTCATTAGGAAGAATTGATCACATGACCACAAACACTAGGGCCAAAATTCAATCTTATCATGGAATAGAGGAAACCAGAAACATTTGAGAAATCATACTAATGACTACTGCAATAACTACAGCTCTAAGTCATGTGAGCTGCAATCCAAGTGTGTCAACGTGCTTTAGGAGAATAGAGAAGGATATTGGAGGAGCAGGGAAAATTCCATACAGGAGGTGACACTTAGATTAGCCATTAAAATACTGGAAAGATTTACTTCTTAAAGAAAAGTGGGGAAAGGGTATTCCTGGAGAGGGAAGACAACTACAAAAAAAGCTCCTGGCATAAAGGTGAAAGAGGAGAATGAAAAGACTGGCTTAAAAGTCAACATTCAAAAAACTAAGAACATGGCATCTGGTCTCATCACTTCATGGCAAATAGTTGGGGAAACAATGGAAACAATGAAAGACTATTTTCTTGGGCTCCAAAATCACTACAGATGGTGACTGCAGCCATGAAATTAAAAGAGCTTACTCCTCAGAAGAAAAGCTTTGACCAACCTAGACAGCATATTAAAAAGCAGAGACATTACTTTGCCAACAAAGGTCCCTATAGTCCAAGCTATGGTTTTTCCAGTAGTCATGTATGGATGTGAGAGTTGGACCATAAAGAAGGCTAAGTGCCGAAGTATTGATGCCTTCAAACTGTGGCACTGGAGAAGACTCCTGATAGTTCCTTGGACTGCAAGGAGATCAAACAATCTATCTTAAAGGAAATGAACCCTGAGTATTCATTGAAAGGACTGATGCTCAAGTTGAAGCTCCAGTAAGTTGGCCGCCTGATGTGAAGAGCAGATTCATTGGAAAAGACCCTCATACTGGAAAGATTGGGAGATCAAGAGATGGGGAGATCAGAGCATGAAATGGTTGGACGGAATAACCAATTTAATGGACATGAGTTTGAGCAAGCTCCGGGAGACTGTGAAAGACAGGGAAGCCTGGCATGCTGCAGTCTATGGGGGTGCAAAGAGTCAGACATGATTGAGCAACTGAACAACAACATGAAGGTACCCTCCGGGTTCAAGAAAGCAAGGAAGTATCTGGGGGAAGAGAGAGCAGAAAAACTTAAACCGTATTATGCTTAGGTGTATCCTGAGGAGTTTGGAATCCCATCTAAATCTTCAGATTTTGAGTAGGATCTAGTTCCTTCATCCCTACCCTCTGTAACTGCCTGTGGTTATGGTGCAGGGCATCCAAGGACCATGCCATGAGATATACTAAAATATAAAGTGGGAAAAGTAACTAGAGAGGGTCTAGAAAGAAAGCACTGGATCCAGAAACTGAAGATTCCTGTTTCCCTAGCTGAGTTGTCCCCGAAATTTTGGGAAGGAAAGAAATAGTACTTTCAACCAGAGGAGATTTTTAGAGCTGTTGGTGGCAATATGGACAGACTGAAATAAAATGAAAGCTTCTGACTTCAGAAGCTACTGTATTAACCTAGTACATAGTTAGTGAAACCCTTAACTAAGGATGCTAACCTCAAGCTGGGATATACATTATTTAAAAAGTCAATAGCAAAAGCAACGACTTTTTAGAACTTCAACTAACAAAAGATTTTTTAAGATAGAAGTACACCTTATCATTGACATTGTTAGGATTGCCAATGCCTGCTGCTGCTGGTGCTGCTGCTAAGTCGCTTCAGTCGTGTCCGACTCTGTGCGACCCCATAGATGGCAGCCCACCAGGCTCCCCCGTCCCTGGGATTCTCCAGGCAAGAACACTGGAATGCCTAGAGATAATAAAAAATCAGACTGGCTTTTAGTCAATTTTATTATTTTTTCAAAGTGTCTCCAGACTGTGCATGTCCTTATTGCCTCTACTTTCCTGGAAGACAGCTCTCACCACTCAACCTTTGGGATGCTTCTGGTGTGCAACCAGATTGCAGTTCAAGGAGCTATATACATATATATATATGTGTATATATATATATATATCCATGAAACCACCACCCTCAATAAAAATATGAAATTTATTCATCAGCCAGTGGTTCTCTGTGCACCCTCCACAATCTCCACCCCTGGCCACTGATCGGCTTTCTATCACTATAGACTTGATTTGTGCCATCTAGAAATGGAAATTATATGTATTTTTTTCTGTCTGGCTTCTTTCATTCAGCATACTGTTGAGTCTGATCCACATTGTTGCACAAATTAATAGGTCATCCTTTTTAGTCCTGTGGACTCCATTGTAAAGATGCCCCAGAATTGTTTATCTGCTCACCTGTTGATGAACACTTGGGTTGATTTCAGTTTAAGGCTATAATAAATAAAGCTAATTTGAACAAATTGTGTAGACATGATTTTTACTTTTTGCCGGCATAAAAACATAGGGCTGCTAAAATTGATGTGTCACACGTTAAGTGTATGTTAAACTTTACAAGAAATTGCAGAACTGTTTTCCGAAATGGTGCCATTCCATATTCTCACTAGCAATGTACAATGGTTTTAGTTGCTTCATATTTTACTAGATACCTGGTATCCTAAATTTTCTAATTTAAGTCATTATTCTGTATGTAATGGTATTTCATTATGGATCCTTTTCTTTGGCTATAAAATGTTCATTAAATCAGGGACTTGTACCAGATCATCTTAATTCTTTTCATAACACTTTTGACCCCACATGTAGCAAAAGGAAGAATTCGGCTGTGACCATTTATAAGGATAATGTATCTCTTCAATAGCAATAGATAGACTTGGTTTTAATGATGAAAGAAAGATAAAATTCTATAAGCTTCTTTTTGCTCAACCCTACATTCTAATTAGCAATTATCCAAAGAAAAGTGGATATTTCTGAAGTTCAGCAAAACTTATTTTTCCAACCTCATATTGAATTTTCTTGTATAAAGCATTTGCTTTTCTCCGTAGAGCTTTTTTCCCCCACATTTCATATAATTTTCTTTATTTTTTTTTTGTTTGAACTAAGATTCATAGACAAAAGAAACTTCAGAGGAAAATGAAGCAATATACCACATAATTATTTAAGATTACAAAGTGGTTTTCTAAGGAAGGTCTAAACCCAGCTGCTCCAGAGTAAGACAGAAAGCAGAGCTGCAGTTATACTACTGTAAATCAGCTAAGAACATTTCACTTTACCTGGTAACTAATGTAACACTTTTGAATTGTTGAAGAATCACATCCTCAGTTGAAGATGATAATTTGCTTCCTATGGGAAAACAAACTCGGACATACATAAGCACATATTCAGTATACTCTCAGTTGATGTCACTAATGTCTAGGTATGGGTTTACACATTTCCACTTTTAAACATCTGGTGAGAGAGGCAAAAAATATTGACGCTGATTATAAAGCAATAAGCATAAGCTAACTGGAATATTCTCCTTCATGGATCACAGCCTTATTATGGTGAAGGGGCTTGCATAACTCAATGAAGCTATGAGCTTTTCCATGCAGGACCACCCAAGATGCACGGGTCATAGTGAAGAGTTCTGACAAAATGTGGCCCACTGGAGGAGAAAATGGCAATCCAATTCAGTATCCTTGACTAGAGAACCTCACGGACAGTATGGAAAGACAAAAAGACATGAAACAAAGATGAGTCCTCCCCCCAACCCCAGGTCAGAAGGTGTCCAAATAGTTTACTGGGAAAGAATGGAGGGCAATTACTAATAGCTCCAGAAATAAGGAAGCATCTGGGCTAAAGTGAAAATGATACTCTGTTGTGGATGGGAATACCAGACCACCTGATCTGCCTCTTGAGAAATCTGTATGCAGGTCAGGAAGCAACAGTTAGAACCAGACATGGAACAACAGACTGGTTCCAAATAGGAAAAGGAGTACCTCAAGGCTGTATATTGTCACCCTGCTTATTTAACTTCTATGCAGAGTACATCATGAGAAACGCTGGACTGGAAGAAGCACAAGCTGGAATCAAGATTGCCAAGAGAAATATCAATAACCTCAGATATGCAGATGACACCACCCTTATGGCAGAAAGTGAAGAGGAACTAAAAAGCCTCCTGATGAAAGTGAAAGAGGAAAGTGAAAAAGTTGGCTTAAAGCTCAACATTCAGAAAATGAAGATCTTGGCATCCGGTCCCATCACTTCATGGGAAATAGATGGGGAAACAGTGGAAACAGTGTCAGACGTTATTTTTCTGGGCTCCAAAATCACTGCAGATGGTGATTGCAGCCATGAAATTAAAAGACGCTTACTCCTTGGAAGAAAAGTTATGACCAACCTAGATAATATATTCAAAAGCAGAGACATTACTTTGCCGACTAAGGTCTGTCTAGTCAAGGCTATGGTTTTTCCCGTGGTCATGTATGGATGTGAGAGTTGTGAAGAAGGCTGAGCACCGAAGAATTGATGCTTTTGAACTGTGGTGTTGGAGAAGACTCTTGAGAGTCCCTTGGACTGCAAGGAGATCCAACCAGTCCATTCTGAAGGAGATCAGCCCTGGGATTTCTTTGGAAGGAATGATGCTAAAGCTGAAACTCCAGTACTTTGGCCACCTGATGTGAAGAGTTGACTCATTGGAAAAGACTCTGCTGCTGGGAGGGATTGGGGGCAGGAGGAGAAGGGGACGACAGAGGATGAGATGGCTGGATGGCATCACTGACTCAATGGACATGAGTCTAGGTGAACTCCGGGAGTTGGTGATAGACCGGGAGGCCTGGCATGCTGCAATTCATGGGGTCACAAAGAGTCGGACACGACTGAGCGACTGAACTGAACTGTGGATGGGTCTAGAGATGAAAGTAAAGTCTGAGGCTGTGAAGAACAATATTGCATAGGAACCTGGAATATTAGGTTCATGAATCAAGGTAAACTGGATGTGGTCAAGCAGGAGATGGCAAGAGTGAACATTGACATCTCAGGAATCAGTGAACAAAAATGGGAAAAAGTGGACAAAAAAAGTGGTTGGGAATGGGTGAATTTAATTCTGATGACCATTATATCTACCACTGCCGGCAAGAATCCCTTAGAAGAAATGAAATAGTCCCCGTGGTCAACAAAAAGGTCTGAAATGCAATACTTGAGTGCAATCTCAAAAATGACAGAATAATCTTGGTTTGTTTCCAAGACAAACCATTCAACATCACAGTAATCTAAGTCTATGCCCCAACCACTGGTGGCGAAGAAGTTGATGCCATCTGTATACAGATGGCCAAAAGCACATGAAAAAGGCTTAACATTCCCAACTATTAGAGAAATGGAAATCAAAACTACAATGAGGTATCACCTCACACAAGTTAGAATGGCCACCATCAAAAAATCTATAAACAATAAATTCTGGAGGGGGAAGGATAAATACCATATGATATTGCTTATGTGTGAAATCTTAAAAAATGGTACAAATGAACTTAATGACAAATCAGAAATAGAGTTTCAAATGTGAGAAACTATCATGGTTGCCTAGGGAAAAGGGAGGAATAATTTGGGGAATTGAGATTAACATATATACACTACTATATATAAAATAGATAACTAATAAAAACCTACTATATAGCACAGGAAACTCTATTCAATACTTTATATTGACCTATATGGGAAAAAATCTAAAAAGTAGTGGATACATGTATATATATAATGGGCTCACTTTGCTGTACAGCAGAAACTAACACATTGTAAATTAACTCCAGTAAAATTTATTCCAATAAATTTTTTTAAAACATACAATTGGAGCATAAAGATAAAAACTTAGTATATATATTTGTAAAACATTTAAATAAATGTGATTTCTTAATGGCTTAGTAAAATGTAAATAAAAATTAGTTTGAAAAAAGGGCTAAATTTACTTCTAGATGGCATCAACTTAATCTTCTCCCAGTCTCTACGACAGAAAAATGAGGAAGTCAGAGTGAAGAGTTCCTTTTTCTCAAAAAAATTACCTAAGGAGGAATTCTACCCCATCTCCAACTTTCTAACAGTTACTTTAACAAGAAAATCAATTCTTTGCAGTCAAGGAGTACAAAGAAAGTATGTTGTTGGTCTTTGCATTTTGGGTTGAACTTATGGGTGTAGCCATCTTGCACCCAAGAATATGTGAGGGTGCAAACAGTGATGCCCTGCAAAGCCATAGACTGACAGCTAAAGCCGATATTCAGAAGATTTTGTTTTGGAGGGATTCCTATGAATTTATATTTCTTAGACCATTTCCCCTGTGCAGTTGTGAATCAAACAAATGATCCTGAATTAAATGATTTTCTCATGTCTCCCACCTGACATTCCACAGAGCGCAGGTCTCTTCACAGTTTGGCTCAAATTTCCTGGAAATTCAGCTGAAATTCAATCTGGGTTTGTGAATCTTGGCAAAGGATCCTGCTGGCTGCTCCAAGCTCCGCCAGCCGGGAGCACGCACTGCCTTCCCAACCTGGAGGACCCAGGGGGCCAGCTTTACTGTGTGTTTATGTGGGTTCGCCTCCCCAGCTTCAGGCTGACGTCTCCTTTCCTGAGTTCCAGGTCTACCATCCCTGATGTTGATCACCACATCCCAGCGGGAAAATAAAAATTCTAGGGCCATATTAATGATGAAAAGTTCTGTAGCATCCTCCTCTGACCTGGCCAGTTTAATCTTGGGCTCCCTCCATTGCTGGTCCCCTGGGACAGCATTCTTACACATGGCTCCACCGTCCCTTGAGATCCCCTTAAGTGTCTAAACACCCTTCTAAATGCCCTTCCCTTTACCACCTGCCTCACAGCACCATGAGGTAAGGAAGTTACAGTGTGTCAGTCTTATTTTATCATTTGGGGATTCTTGTAATAAGCTAAAATGGTTCTCTCTATAGTATCTCTCCTTTTGTGAAGAATTTCAATCAGGGAGATTGCAATTTAAACCTAATTCTCTTTTCAAAATATAATTTGCCATCTCCTCAAATTAATAGTTACATTAGAGCAATTGCAATTGTTATTTTATGAATGCATTAAATTCCAAAGTGTCTTTTTAAACGTAATGATTTGAAAATCCATGACAAATTAAGCAAGTGAAAATACTTCATTAAATTCGGGGTGAGCAAAAGACTGCTAAAACTTAAAAACATAAATAAGTTATAACAAGTACAGCATTTTATCTTAACATAGAACTCAGTAGATGGACTATGAAATCTTTTAAAAATTCAAGAAGACATAAAAGTTGAATAATTATTAAGGGTGAAAACTAAAATTGGAATACTCTTTTTTAAATTATTTATTTTTAATTGGAGGATAACTGCTTTACAATGCTGTGTTGGCTTCTGCCATACATCAACATGAATCAGCCATAGGTCAACGTATGTCCCCTCCCTCTCGAGCCTCCCTCCCACCTCCCACCCCATCCCACCCCTCTAGGAAGTCACAGAGCACTGGGTTTAATCTCCCTGTGTCATCGAGTACATTTCCGCCAGTATCTATTTCATAGATGAGAAGGTATGCATTTCAATGTTCCTCTAGTTCTCATCCCACCCTCTCCTTCCCCCACAGTGTCCCCAAGTCCGTTCTCTGTGTCTGCTTCTCCATGGCTTGCCTGCAAATAGGTTCATCAGTACCTTTGTTACAAGTCTAAGCTTGCTCTGATCACTGCACGATAGGCCAGTAAATCTGAGAGATAAAGTGTTGAGGCAAGAAATACAACTTTATGTGGAAAACCAACTGACTGAGAAAACGGTAGACTAGAGTCTCCTAATAACCAACTGGTTAACCCTCTTACATTGTTGGTGGGAATGTAAATTGATACAGCCACTATGGAGACCAGTATGGAGACTCCTTAAAAAACTAGGAATAAAACTAACATATGACCTAAAAATCCCACTACTGGGCATATACCCTAAGAAACCATAATTGGAAAAGACACATGTATCCCAATGTTCTTAGCAGAACTGTTTACAATAGCTAGGGCATAGAAGCAGCCTAGATAGCCATTGACAGATGAATGAATAAAGTTGTGGTACATATATACAGTGGAAAATTTTTTTCATTCAAAGAAAGAGTTCTCTATCTCACAGCATACACTAAAAAGCCTTACAGGGAATTAAAAAAAAATAACAACAATAACAACAACAAAAGGATTTTTTTTTTGCTTAACTTAGGCTTTACTAGCATAAAATACTCTAAAATTATTAAAAAGATGACTGGTTATATGTGAATTCAGGAAGGTGAGAATAAATAAATTTAAGAGTGTCAAAATTACCACAAACAAAATAAATTGACAAAAGACAAATGGAAAGATAGACGTATACATAACAAAAAGAAGCTTCCCTGGTGTCTCAGATGGTAAAGAATCCACCTCTTTGTGACCCTATAGACTGTAACCCGCCAGGCTCCTCCATCCATGGGATTTTCCAAGCAAGAATACTGGAGTGGGTTGCCGTTTCCTTCTCCAGGGGATCTTCCAGACCTAAGGATCGAATTGGCATCTCTTTTGTCTCCTGTATTGCAGGCATATTCTTTAGCTCTGAGGCACTGTCTTTCCTGAGAAGTATGCATAGCATATATAATAGCAATGGATATATACTTCTTATAGAAATTTCATAAGAAACCATACTATAGTTGGTCCATAATATGGGATGAATTGGCCCATGATGATATGAAATATGTATGACCTAACAGTTTTATAACCCCATGGACTGTAGCCTGACAGGCTCCTCTGTCCATGGAATTCTAAAGGCAAGAATACTGGAGTAGGAAGCTGTTTCCTTCTCCAGGGGATCTTCCTGACCTGGGGATTGAATCCGGGTCTTCTGCACTGCAGGCAGATTTCTTTACTGTCTGAACCACCAGGGAAGCTTCTTTCTTTAAAAGTCAGTGGGTATTGTCTAAAATTCAATATTTCAAAGAAAAAATAAGATGCAATATTTACCTACTATTAATAAATTTAAAATAGTAAAGAAAAATACATAGTTGATGATGATATAAAATAGCCTTTTTTGTTTTATCCATCACTGCTGATAGTTTAAATTGGTAATTTCTGAAAAGCAATCAGAAACAGTCTTTAAGAACTTTACAAATATTGTACTTTTTGACTTAGATATTCAAATGCTGGATATTAGTTTTGCAACAATAAAAAGGAATTATTCTAAGATGTAGATATAAAGATGCCCATTATAATAGCATAATTTTAGGAAAGGTTGAATTTCTTCATGGAAATATGTAGGCAAGTCACTGTCAGGAATTAAAGTTGGTAGGTAAAGATGCTTACTTCATACAACAATTTTCATCCACACATTTTCATAGGAATGCTGGGGCCAGACATTCAAAGTTGTTAAAAAAAAAAACATGTTACAAGGATGGCCCTGACTGAGGATAGATTTATATGAAAGGCCAATAAGGGGTTAAGGTTTAAGATCAATGAAAAACCCTTTATATTATGATTATGTCCATTCCAGATCTTTGGTACTTCAACATGACTGATTGGTTCCACAGAAACTGGCTGCTTAGAAATATTGGTAAACGTTCACAGCCAGGATACCTTCTGGGTTCACAAAGAAGGATGTACCTGTAGCCTATTGAAACTAGGATGATTTGTCCTCCCATTTGCCGAGACTGTCCTGATTTACTCTTCCTGTCTGGTTTTTTTTTTTTTTGCTTTACAATTCTGTATTGGTTTTGCCATACATTGACATGAATCCATCACGGGTGTACATGCATTCCCAACTGTCTGGGTTTAAATGTTTAATTAAGTGTCTCCTTTTACTCTCAAAAATTCCCCATTTTTGGATGATAAACTATATGTCACCCTAAAGACCCATTTAAGTAAATAAATACCATTCATTTTAATTAAATGGTGTTTTAACACAATGGAACATAGTAAAGAGCTTTAGATGAAATAGCTCAATGTACTTTGTTATGGTATTTGCTAACAGTGCTGTCCATTATATTATGCTATTCTCTTTGAGAACTTAGGAGAGGCATTTCTTTCAGGACTCATTAACAGTTTGGTCTTCTGGACTCAACTGTAGAGCTATAAAACTTTCCATTTTTATTGACCCACTGTTAGGTGCTTGGAGCCAATCAGTCATGGCCCTAGAGTTCTGGGAGACAAATTATTAGGTTTATAACTCACTGCTTTACCTCTCCTTTCAAACTGCAAATAGTCGTTTTTCATTTTAAGAGCTTAAAAAGTATCATTCCAACCACCCACTGTGAAACAATATGATTTCCATTCTACACAAGATACATACTACTGTAAGAATGTAGGTGTCAGCCAGCAAACATTGTATTTGTGAGGTCACCCTTCATGGAGACCATGTCTTACCACTGCTGCATTGGTGATACACTCCCAGAGTGCAATCAAGAAAGGAAATCCATGGTTTGTGTTACGTTCTGTAGTTGATTGGGGAATTTGTTCCTGTAACTAGTATTTCCCTTCTGTTCCTTTATTTAGGTCAGTTTTATTGGTTCTGCAGCCACAGAAAGCTTTCACTCCAAATGACACCTGGCAACTTCGTCTCGGGTCAGTGTAAGGATATGATATAATTCTTCCTCTATTGCTAGAAGGTAATAGAGGCAGCTATTGACAGAGCTTCAAATAGCAGGGCAAGCCTAGGATTGACTAATGCCATTTTCAACATTGGTTGGCAAAAGGTAGGGACTTAGGAAATAGAGGGTTTATGCTCTCTTGCTCTGATTTTGTTTTCCTTCTTGGTATCTTTGGACTAAGCATCATCATTTCCTCAGCTACAAAGACACATATTTAAAGAGACATGGTCATACTATCTTTGAACTTTTCTGCAAATTTAAAACTATTTTAAAGTAAAAAGCTTGCTTAAAAAAAAAAAAAGACAGTTGTCAGCTACAAATTGGCACTTGCCATCTATTTCTACAAAGATTAAATCAGGAGCTGCTGCAGTTGTCAACCTTCAACACTCCCTGAAAAATGATGAATGTTTAGGGTGGAGATCAGGAATGAGGTGCTCTGCTCTGTGAAAAAGTGGCAGAACAAGTCTTCAGATAGACATTCTCTGTACATTTTATGAGCTAAATTCTTGCATCTCCACATATTTAGAAAAGCACTAAAATCTTTCATAGTGACATCTGCTCACACATAGACGGACCTTCCCCACCAACCTCTTTGGGGCAGTTTCTCAGAGTTATCTAAAGTGCTCTCTCCTGGGCTATAGTCCTCATTTTGCCCCCTAAAACTTAACTGACAACTCTTATGTTGCACATTTTTTTCAGTTGATGCAGTGTATTTAAACAAAAAGAAGCTAACACTCTGTGCTAGTTTTAATGCTGCTAAAGAAACATTTGCAGTTATTTAAACTCTAAGCACATGGTAAGATTGCCCTTTCTGGACCCCTGAAGTTACATAGGGCCTTGTGACCACCCACCATCTTCTTAATGAATTGGGGCTGAAAGTATTTCCTGGCATTGCAGTTAGGTGCTGCTATAAGACATTGCTTTCCCTCTGGCACAGTGATTGAGAATATCCTAGCTGGCTGTTCCACCACCCTGGATCTTGAGTAATAATGATCGAGAAGCAAAGCCCCAGCTGACCATCGATGGGCATGCACTGTGGTATGAACCTTTGTCTTTCAAGTCACTGAGATTTAAGGACTGCTTTTTCCTACAGCATAACAGAGTGTACACTGATGTTACATGCCAGGACTTCAGACAGAATGGTGCAATCTATTCTATCTAAAGTTCATAATAGAATCCATAAAGCATCCAGAGCACATGGAATCCATGTACTCTCTGCATGTATGCGTGCTCATGAGTGTGTGAAGTTTATTAAATGGGTCCTTAAGCACCACGCAAGAGATGTGGGTTCAATCTCTGCATTGGAAAGATCCCCTGGAGAAGGAAATGGCAACCCACTCCAGTATTCTTGACTGGGAAATCCCATAGACAGAGGAGTCTGGTGGGCTACATGAGGTCACAAAGAGTCAGGCACAGTTAGGGCACACACACACACACACACACGTTCTTGCTTATCCCGAAGAAATCAGGTTAACATCTATTCAGTTCAGTTCAGTTCAGTCGCTCAGTCGTGTCCGACTCTTTAGCATGGACTAATTAATCACAAAGCTGCCTTTAATTATTATTAATAGAAGTGTCTCAGTTTACACAGTAAATTATACAGTCGTGACAGGGCACCTGCATGTTTCTAGCAAATGTAGTAGACTTCATAGTGGGCATTTTGCTCACAAACCTCCAAAACCTCCATCTTATTTTCCTACCTTTATTTTTTAATTTCCTTCATTTTTGCAGTTTATTTCAAACCCTCTCCATTTTCCTCTAATGTATTATTTTTAATTTCCCCACTGGGAAACTGATATAAATAATATATGTATAAAATTTAATTATTTAATTTTAAATTAATTTATTAACATTTTATATTTGCATGTGTTTGAAGAATCATAACTTGACTTTCTTTCTTTTAATACTATTACATGTCAGGAAAGCAGCCCCTTCTGGTGACTAATTAGGCCTGAGATTAAGTACGTAATGTGTGATGACGGTTGCATAAGTCAGGGCTTTTAATGACAAGCAACAGAGGTAGGTTCTGAGTCATGAAGAAGATATCAGGTAACTCACAAAATTATTGGAAGAGCTTGAAGCTAAAAGTAGCCCCAGAAAAGCCCCCCAAATCTAGAACCTTATTTAGTGAGGAAGCAGCTTCAGCTGTTTGGCCCTGTCACCATGAAGTATGAAAAGTGTTGCTCACTCAGTTGTGTCTGACTCTTTGTGGCCCCATGGACTGTAGCTTGCCAGGCTCCTCTGTCCACAGAATTCTCCAGGCAAGAAATCCTGAGTGGGTAGCCATTCCCTTCTCCAGGGGATTTACCAACCCAAGGATTGAACCCAGATCTCCCACATTACAGGCAGATTCTTTATCATCTGAGCCACCAGGCATAAATAGAAGCTTCCTATTCTTTACTTCTTGAGAGCTCCTGAATCAAACTCTGGTGTAGATATCCCTGACCAATATGCTGGGTGCTAGTGTTCTACTGCAAAAAAAAAAAAAAAGGCTGAAAAAGGCAAAAATTTGGCATTTTCAGCAACTATAGTAAAAGAGAGTCTTTGTTCCACACAAAGATACACAGCATGGGGAATTAAATAAATCTCCCCTTGGCCTTTTGCTAAGGGTTTAGAGGTTGAATCAGAATAAATGAAAAATCAAAATAAATGGCAAATGTCTATTTTAGGCAATGAAATTCAGTATGGAACTACGAGTTGTCATTGCAGTGTACGCCCATGTGGCTGTAACCTACTCTTTGGTCAAATATCCAGAGTCCTATTTATTCCCATGCACTGAGACCACAGCTGCTATTTGAAAAGCCAGATGTATTCATCCACTTTACACCCATGAGAAAGTTCTTTCTTCATTACTGATTGCATTTTGACTAAAAGGAGGGCAGAGAGATAGCATAGCCCTCAACGGGGAGCTGAGGGGGAGAGGAAGTCCTGTGTTCTTTGCAATACCCTCCTGGAGTAGAGCTTCCATCACGAGGAGCTGGGAGCAGGGAAGAAGAAAGCAAGTTGTGGCTCAAAACTTCCCAAAGTTTTCCCTTGCCTTCTTCATGCTCGTGCTTTTTGTTCAGTCAAATAATCAATGTGAAAGAGCCTGAGAAATCAGTGATGATTTTGAAAAGAAAGGTGAAATATATCAATGAGTAATGGGAAAAATAGAGGGCAGGAGGAGAAGGGGATGACAGAGGATGAGATGGTTGGGTGGCATCACCGACTCAATGGATATGAGTTTGGGTAAACTCTGGGAGTTGGTGATGGACAGGGAGGCCTGGCGTGCTGCAATTCATGGGGTTGCAAAGAGTCAGACACGACTGAGCGACTGAACTGAACTGAACTGAACTGAATGATGATAGTGAACAGAATAAGTGCTTCCCAGGACACAATGTGCCTGTATATGCCAATTTTCTGCCCATGTGGCTTTCCATTCATATCATCAAGTTCAGAATAACAGGTGGGAACAGGGAACCAGCCCCTATTACTGTAAGTGGTTAACTTGAGGGATAATTTTCATTCATTTAAAAGGATCCATAGATTAGTGCCATTCTGTGGACTCTCAGGATGCCAGTCAGATCTTATGACAGCATTTTTTAGTCAATTTATGTCAAGTTCATATAAACCACTTTCCCCTTTTCATTTAGTTTAGTTATTTGGTGATAAAAGGGTTTCAAGGCCAGAATATCAGTTTCTTTAGTTATTTAAAAGCAGCTGAGAACACATAAGTGGCTAAATTTTCTTTTGAGTCTTAGAACAGGTAAATGTTTTAGCCTTAAATATTGAAATTGCATGTGATCTAAATAAATGCTATTCAAATCATGGTTCTGCAGACCAGCCCTGGCTCATGAACTGTTTGTTGTGGATCTGTGAAAAGAAAAAAAAGTGAGAATCAATGTTTACAAACATTTATAGCAATTTGACAATGTAGCTTTATTTAAATTTAGTAATAGCAAATTTGGGATTAATGTTTGTATAACTTTGTATTCTTGTTTCATTTCTGTACTTAATCATTTTCATCATACTCTGTGAAACAAAACAGTGCTTCACGACAAGTAGTTTGAGATATTTGAGCATAAGTCTATGCCTTCCTACATTCTCACCAATTCTATGAAAAATGATAATGCATAGTAAATATAAATTTTCCCATTTACATTTTCCAGAAAATATAACTTTACACTTTGCATCAGTTTTATATTTCTGTATAACAAGTTGCCACAAGCTCAATAGTTTAAAGCAATGTCCATTTATCACTCATAATTCTTTAGGTTAGAAGGCTGGCACGCAAGGCTGTGTTCTTTACTTCGGGTATCCCATGGCCAAAATCAAGGTGCTGGCTAGACTGAGTTCTTGGCGGGAGGCTAAAGGGAAAAGTAAACCCCCAAGCTCATTCTTGTCATTAACAGAGTTTAACTCTTTGCAATGGCAGGACAATGCTCCCTGTTTCCTTACTGGCTATCAGCCAGAGACTGCTTTCAGCTCTGAGACTCTGCCCATAATTTTTTATCACTTGGCCCCTTTCATCTTGAAACTAGTAACAATACGTGGAATCCTTCTGCCTCATTTCTCTGACTTCCTCTTCTGTGACCTAAGCCATGTGGTTAGGTCAAGCCCAAGGGATAATCTCCCTACCGAAGGGCAACTATGCCATGTAATATAACCTAACCACAGAGTAAAATCTCTCAGAGTCACATACCCAGGGCTGCTGTGCCCATGTCCATGGGGAGTTGGGGATGAAGGAATCTTTGAGGCCATCTTAGAATTCTGCCTACCACATGTTCCATTCTCATATCTAAATTTGGCAATCATCTCCCTTGAATTCTGGCCAATAAAGACTCTTGACTATTAAATAATATTTTTTACATAAATCTACCCTTTGTTTGGAGGAGGTCTTTTTCTATATAAAATAGGTTAAAATTGTTTCATTTCAATGACCCAAATGATATTCACTAAACACCTCCTGATTGAAAAAAATAGCAACTGCACCTGTGTACTATATATTATAATGTCTGATTTCAATGTCTCAAATTTCACAGAGCATGGGAAAATAAAATCACTTCTTTAAAAGTTCATTTTTTGAAGTTTATTCTTTTTAAAGAACATTTCCCATTAAGAGTTATTTCAAAGGAATGCCTGCGGTTTCTGCTAACTTATTACATAGGAGTAGCATTTGCATTGGAGAAGGCAATGGCAACCCACTCCAATATTCTTGCCTGGAAAATCCCGTGGACGGAGGAGCCTGGTAGGCTGCAGTCCATGGAGTCACTAAGAGTCAGACACGACTGAGCAACTTCACTTTCACTTTTCACTTTCATGCATCGGAGAAGGAAACCCACTCCAGTGTTTTTGCCTGGAGAATCCCAGGGACAGAGGAGCCTAGTGGGCTGCTGTCTATGGGGTCGCACAGAATCGAACACGACTGAAGTGACTTAGCAGCAGCAGCAGCATACGCATGCTCAGTCATGTCTGATTCTTTGTGACCCTTTGGACTGTAGCCCACCAGGCTCCTCTGTCCATGGGACTTTTCAGGCAAGAATACTGGAATGGGTTGCCATTTCCTCCTCCAGGGGATCTTCCTGACCCAGGGATTGAAACACCTATCTCTTGCATCTCTTACATTGCAAGAAGATTCTCTACCTGCTGAGCCATCAGGGAAGCCAATTTATTATAGACCCATCCTTTTATAATGTAAACCACAGACTGTGATAAAGCATACCAGTTAGAAAAATATAAACAAATATATTATAGATAACTTAAGTAATACTTTTCTCCCCTGTAAATACAATTTACATCACTTAAAAGCTGGAATCAAAGGAAACTTATTTTTAGATATATTTAGAGCTAGGAGATGTAGCAAGCAAGAGCAACACTAGCTAATTAAATCAAATACCATCCATGATCTCTGTTAGCATTTTAGGGTCAAGATGAAACAAGACGGAAAAAGTCTATGATCCCTTGATAAGTATAACTTGCAACAAATTGGCAAACTGGTTGGAATTAAAAGCCAAAAATAGCAGTTTTGCTGTATAATTTTTTTTTGCAATGACTTTACAGCTTCACATCCCAGCTTGCATTACTCATTTTGTGAAATAAAGAGAAAACTATATTTTTTGAAAAACTTACTTTAAATAAATTACCCCACCAAATTGACCAGTTAAAAGAAAATATTCCATTGGTTGATGGCATTTTAAATTCTGTACAGGAAAAAAAGAAAACCAAATATTCTTTGACACTGAGAATAATACAGTCAAATATAAAGTAATTGAAAGATTGCTGCTACTGTGAGCCGTGTCGTACACCAGGATTCATGACCTCCAGAGGAGAGGATTTCCATCTGGGGTCAGAGATGAGGCTTGATTAGTTGAAGATTTTTGTGTAGCAAAGTTTTATTAAAGTGTATTAGAGATTGGGAAAGCTTGTGACATAGGCATCAGAAGGGGACAGAAAGAGTGGCCCTGTTGCTAATTTTTATGTCTGCTAGTGAGCTTCTAATCAGATAAAAGAAGCACCTCGAGGCTGAGGGAGTTTCAGCAGGCCCCTCTCCCACAATATGCATTTTTGAGATAGGATGGTACATGGTGTGTCATCCCTGGCCATAACAATTGACATGAATACTGGTTTGTTGAGCCATTATCAGCCCAAGGCTTGAGAAAAGAAAAAAACAAAAACAAAAAGGTTAGTCTTAAGCAGAACAGAGAAGGGAAAAAAGTCTGCCACTTGCAGTTTGTATTCTCCTGCCACTTGGGGACTTCTGGGCTTCCTACCTGTTACCCTCTCAGTAATAACTGCAGTCAGTGCAACTTAACCTCTGCTTAGTATTGTGGCTGTTTATATTAAGATGAAAGCATCTAAACAGTACCTTGTTTCTGAATTGTAGCTTAATGTAATTAACAGTTCCTTCATTTTTCCATGTTGATATTTTTATGTAATTCATCTGAAGCAATGCAATCAAGAGAAAAAAAACTATAGCTCCCAGACATAAAGAGCTGACTTCAGAACACTGGGATTCTTAAAGATTGTGCTTCACCATGGAGAAAATATTTGCGTGAATTCAAAGTAAGATAGAGTCAATTTTTCATTGGATAAGCTCAGGCTCATGACATTTGCCTGGTGTCTGAATCAAGAAGCTTGCTCTAAGAATAAAAAAAAAAACAAGTCAGTTTTGTGCTTACTGATGCCTTACTCTATGTTTTGTCTTCTCATACATCTGCAGGTAGATGTCCTCAGAAATTTGAATACATATTTGACCATAAGATAAGCCAAGTATTGGCCAATACCCAAGATTTATGATGTACATGTTCTAATGCCTATGTGCATGGAAAGTCACTTCAGTTATGTCCAACTCTTTGTGACCCTATGGACTATAGCCTTCTAGGCTCCTCTGTGCATGGGACTCTCCACATAAGAATACTGGAGTGGGTTGCCATGCCCTCCTCCAGGGGATCTTCCGGACCCAGGGATGGAACTCGTGTCTCTTATGTCTCCTGTACTGGCAGATGGGTTTTTACCACTAGCATCGCCATGTTCTGATAACCTCCTCAGTTCAGTTCAGTCGCTCAGTTGCATCTGATTCTTTGCAACCCCATGAATCGCAGCACCCCAGGCCTCCCTGTCCATCACCTACTCCCAGAGTTCACTCAGACTCACGTCCATCGAGTCCATGATGCCATCCAGCCATCTCATCCTCTGTCGTCCCCTTCTTCTCCTGCTCCCAATCCCTCCCAGCATCAAAGTCTTTTCCAATGAGTCAACTCTTTGCATGAGGTGGCCAAAGTACTGGAGTTTCAGCTTTAGCATCACTCCTTCCAAAGAAATCCCAGGGCTGATCTCCTTCAGAATGGACTGGTTGGATCTCCTTGCAGTCCATGGGACTCTCAAGAGTCTTCTCCAACACCACAGTTCAAAAGCATCAGTTCTTCAGTGCTCAGCCTTCTTCACAGTCCAACTCTCACATCCATACATGACCACTGGAAAAACCATAGCCTTGACTAGGCAGACCTTAGTCAGCAAAGTAATGTCTCTCCTTTTGAATATGCTATCTAGGTTGGTCATAACTTTTCTTCCAAAGAGTAAGTGTCTTTTAATTTCATGGCTGCAGTCACCATCTGCAGTGATTTTGGAGCCCAAAAAAATAAAGTCTGACACTGTTTCCCCATCTATTTCCCATGAAGTGATGGGACCGGATGCCAAGATCTTCATTTTCTGAATGTTGAGCTTTAAGCCAACTTTTTCACTCTCCTCTTTCACTTTCATCAAGAGGCTCTTTAGTTCTTCTTCACTTTCTGCCATAAGGGTGGTGTCATCTGCATATCTGAGGTTATTGATATTTCCCCCGCAATCTTGACTCCAGCTTGTACTTTCTCCAGCCCAATGTTTCTCATGATGTACTTTGCATATAAGTTAAATAAGCAGGGTGACAATATATAGCCTTGACATATTCCTTTTCCTATTTGGAACCAGTCTGTTGTTCCATGTCCAGTTCTAACTGCTGCTTTCTGACCTGCATACAGATTTCTCAAGAAGCAGGTCAGGTGGTCTGGAATTCCCATCTCAGAATTTTCCACAACTTATTGTGATCCACACAGTCAAAGGCTTTGGCGTAGTCAATAAAGCAAAAATAGATGTTTTTCTGGAACTCTCTTGCTTTTTTGATGATCCAGCGGATATTGGCAATTTGACCTCTGGATCCTCTGCCTTTTCTAAAACCAGCTTGAACATCTGGAAGTTCATGGTTCACATATTGCTGAAGCCTGGCTTGGAGAATTTTGAGCATTACTTTACTAGGGTGTGAGATGCATCAGTTGTGCGGTAGTTTGAGCATTCTTTGGCATAGCCTTTCTTGGGGATTGGAATGAAAACTGACCTTTTCCAGTCTTGTGGCCACTGCTGAACTTTCCAAATGTGCTGGCATATTGAGTGCAGCACTTTCATAGTATCATCTTTCAAGATTTGAAATGTGGAACGATCGAAATCAATAGCCCAATGAAGAGGTACATTGGGTGGCATCCTCTGGGTGGAGTTTGGACCCTGCATGGTGGCACAAGGAAGCATTCTGTTTTCACAACCTGGCAGCTCTCTGAACCCTTTCCTTTTGGTTTTGTGTGGAGGCTTTATTACATAGGCATGATTGACTTAATTATTGTCAACGGTGATTGATTCAACCTCCAGAAGTCAGGGGAGAGGATAGGAATGAAAACTTTGACCCTTATTTATGGCTGGTTGCCCTGGTGACCAGCCTCCATCCCTAGGTGCTCTTCAAAGATCACCTCATTAACATAAAATCCAGTTGTGGTGAAAGGAGCTAGTTTTGAATAACAAAACACTCACCAAGGTGAAAATTTCACCTTTATGGTTCTGAAGCAGTTTTAGGAATGGAAGACAAGAGACCATGTAGTATTAAAAGAGATGCTCTCATTACTCAGGAAATTCTGACGGTATGGGGAACTGTGAGCCAGGAACTGTATAGGAAGACCAAATATACATGAGAAATATATATATATATAAACCAGATACATTTCTTATAAATCACTATATTGCCACCCTTGTTGGTGGTGACTACCCAACCCTAAATGGTGTGAGATGGCTGAACACACAGCAATCCTTGACATGGGACAGATCAAATCAACATCAGTTTACTGGCCACACGTGCTCACAACCTGGGGGAGGAGGACACCGTATGCCAGGCAGGGCCACAGAGGGGTTGCTCCTGAGAACAGACCCAACAATCAGGGGCTGTGGGATACAGATTTTGTAGTATCAAGATGAGATGCTTCTGATTCCCATGGTCCGTTAGAACAGTTTTGCCAGCTAGCTGGAAGCCAAAGCCTATTAGGTTGAAGACTGGAGTGCAACTTACATGACTGATGGAAGAACTAGCTAGACAGGGCCCCTTTTTCACTGGGTGTGGGCATTATCTGGTGAAACCAGGAGAACTCACAGTGAGGTTCTTGGGGCCTTGTCTGTTTCAAATATGTGAAGACAGCATTTGAAATGTTCTTATAATGCAGCTCAAGTGAGGAGAGTCTGAACAAACCAAGACCCAAACCAGCGCTGTTGGGACAAGAAACACATCCTAGCCACTGCAAATTTTCTCTACAAATAATGACAACAACAACAATAATTTCCAACCTTATCCTAAAGTTCCAGGAGGAAGGAAATTTTTAACATCACCTTGCCTATCTGCTTTGTCACCCCTTATGACATGTCTTGATCATAATTCTCATTATGCTATTTATTCACATATTTGTCCTCCTCACTTTTCCGGTGTGAATAATCCCATTTTTGTCCATGGGCAAGACCAGGGTTACTCCAGGAGGTGAACTGGTGCGTGTTCAAACTGCCCCCTGCTCACTTCCCTCTTGGCACTAAGACTGTCATTTCTATGATGGGCTGTTTCTGTCTTTTTCCCAGAAAAGTACTATTGAAGTTTTATTTACATGAAATGATTCATTTCCACTATTTTGTCCCCCCTCCCCGGTAGCTTAGAAATTGCCAAAAACCCCAAAGTACCTCATGCTGATGCTGAATCACCATGTTAGATGTTCTTGGAGGATGACCCTGAGTTCGTGAATGTGCCTATCATAAGAGTAACTGGCCTGCCACTGCAGCAGACCCTAAATGAACTGGCCTTCTCTACACCTGTCCATCACCACCGTGGAAAGAGGGAAGACTGTGTGCAAGAGACGGAGGGAGGGAGAATGAAAGGGAAAGTGGGAGAGAGACAGAGCGAGAATTTTGCAAGAATCAAGTAGATTCCAGAAAGCAGTGCCATTAATAACATGTGTCACTCTTGATGACATGAGGAGCCAAATTTGAGACTTCACAGCCAGCCACCAGGGGAAGTTTTTACCGGTACAGTCACTACATAAACTCCCATTTGGTCTTTTTGGTACCCCCTGCCCCGCAGGCATCCTGTAAATTTTCTTGACTTTCTTTCACAAGATTTCTCAACTTGCACGTCTTCCCTGTGCAGGGAGTGCCAGCGAGACTGAGGTCACGGCAACACCCACGGCTGGAGATTGGGGGAAGGTGATGGGGAGCAGCTGTTCTGTTCTTAGTTCCTGCAAGTCACCTGCTGCCTTACAGAGGATAAAAGACACTGCAGATGAATTCAGCCTCCTTGCTTTTTTCTAAAAAAGTAGTTATTTATTTGGCTGTGCTGGGTCTTAGTTATGGCATTAGGTTCTTTGTTGGGTCACCATCTTCTCTACTTCTGATGTGGGGGCTTAGTTGTCCCAAAGCATGTGGGGTCTTTGTTCCCTGACCAGAGACTGAACCTATGTCCCCTGCACTGGAAGGTGATTCTTAATCACTGGACACCAGAGTCCCAGCCTCCTTGCTTTTGCACTGCCTTCATTCACTTACCCATTCATTTATGTATTCAAAAACTACTTACTGAGCACCAACTGGAAGCCAGGCATTCCTCCTGCATGGTTTTGTTCTGCCTGTATCTGCCAAGGGAAAGAAGAGAGGAACCATAGAAGCACAGGTGCCTAAATCCATCCCAGCATTCTTCTTTGCCAATTCAAACCCTGGAGAAAATGAAACGAATGTTAAAATATTAGAAGGTTAAGCAGAAATAGTTCTTAGAGTGAATAATTTTCTTTAGGGCACTATCTGTTGAAGTCAACACTAGGTCAGATGGATTCCGAGTTGGAATATTAACCTAAAAATACAGAA
Organism: Oryx dammah; assembly: GCF_014754425.2. Taxonomy (NCBI): domain Eukaryota; kingdom Metazoa; phylum Chordata; class Mammalia; order Artiodactyla; family Bovidae; genus Oryx; species Oryx dammah. The sequence continues at coordinate 80,348,010 of NW_024070203.1, forward strand.
GTCAACTTGGTTATCTCACTTTGATCAGACAGTATTTGCCTTTGTGAATGTTATCTTTTAACACATGTAAATATTTGCTATGGTTTTTTCTCAAGCTCTAAGATACTGCTTCTCTCAGATTTCTATTGATTTTCAAGGTACTGGATCAGATTCTGATTATTAGCAAATATATTATTTTTCAAATCTTATACAGGCAAGCTATCGGATCCTAAAAACAGGTAAGGGGGAATTTTTTTCCTAAAATAAATAGATACTAATTACAATCCCATATTTTTTAAAAAATTACAACAGCATTCCTGTTAGTTTGAAAGAAAATTGAGGGTTGTTTTCTTCTTCTGAACAATGTGTTTATAAATGTCTACTTCCTTGGTTTGTATAATCACATAGCCTGTGGAAAATGCTGTCATTTTCACATGTTAACCTCAGAAATGAACATTACAATTACCAAAACTCCTGAATCTTTAGAGAAAAAGTGATCAGTAAGAGAGCCTGGGAAGTATATTATGAGTCTAATAGTAAGAGATTTATTTTTAACAATTGTATATTATGAGTCTAATAGTAAGATATTTATTTTTAACAATTCTGTAAACTAGTAAGAAAAGACTTCTTGAAAACCAATTAGAAAGTTCATTGTTGATGTGATCACCTATGAAATTCACTAAACATTTCAGATGACTCTGAGATCAACGAGGGTCTGAGCATCTCAGTTTTCAATAAAGTGAGGTCATGAAGTTACAAGGATTTAATTTAAATAAACACACACACACACAAAGCATTAGTCTTTTCAAACTTATAAAAGAATTCTGTGTCTACGTGTATGTGTTTTCATAAACACACACACATAGCATGGACTCAAGTAAGTAGATTAAACTATTGTTCAAGCTGAGGATAAAAGGTAGAAAGATTATGTCTGATGTTAGGATCAATGGCACATTGGAGATAAAGGTAGAGAAAGTAGAAATCATTCCAATCATTCAAAGATGGTCTTTTTCTGTATTTGACAGCCTGAGAGGGGGTTACAGAAATGAAAGCTGATTTCCCCAGCCTTGGACTAAGACCCCGGTGGTTAATACCTGACATTATCTTTGTGAGACCCTGAGCAGAACACGGCCAAGCCTCCTGGATTTCTGACCTGCAAAACTGAGTTAATAAAAAGAATTTCGCTTGAAGTGGCTAAATTTGCAGTAATTTGATACATGGCAGTTAGGTAAAGCAGGTAATCAAATACTGAGTCTCTGCTTCCAAAAGAACTTCCAAATGGACCAACACGAGCCATGCCTCAACCTGCCCTATCTCTCACCCAAAATTCCTGGTCACAGCTTTACTTCCTTTTCAACCATTCCCTACTTGCCATGCCTGTCATATGGAATTCATGGTATTGTTTCTCAGGCCCCTTCCCCAGTGCTCTTGTATCTTCATCCTGACACCATATCCTTGGACCCATTTCATATGAAGCCTGTCCCAGCACAATGTTGGACTCCAGATCCTTGGAGCTATGCTAACTCCCTCTCAGTTTGTCCTAGCTGAGAAGGCAGGACCCTTGTAAATTTTAACACAGCTCAATTGTCTTTCTTCATCGCAGAACACTATCTTCCTGGAAAAAAAAAAAAAAAAAGATGGATATAGAAAATATTTCAGAAGACAAATAGCCAGGTTTGGAACTGATAGGATGAAGAAAGAGTCAGAAATGTGGAGCCTGGGAGGCATGAAGAATGGTGAGATCACTATCAAACTTCAGAGACTTAGAGCTGGCCTTTTAGGATGAAACTGACTTTATCCCATTCTTAGTGTGAAGTGTTCCAGGACCATCCAGACTGGTCATATATCCCTTGGAACTGTAAGCTCCAGAGCCTTTCATAATGGTCAGTGCATTTTAAGTGCTCTCTCCTTGAGTGCTTAATAGAGATATAAATTATTCACATAATAATAAGTGCTCAATTGGGGTTTGAAGGGAAAGTTGTTAGAGCTGACCATGAAGAGTAGGGAAAGCCCCAGTCTTAAGCCACAAATTAACATTTAAGAAAAAAATCTTAACCAGAAATCTAGAAGAGATAAAAGCCAAAACACAAGTTAACTGTTGGATGGTATTACAGACTGATTGTTGAGTAGTGGGTGTGATTGTGGTTGTAGATTTTTTTTTTAACTCATCTTCCATTTGAAATACATACTAAAATGACGGTGGGTGGGATAACTGGGTTGATATCTCTTGGTTTTGATTTAAAATACACCTCAAAAATTGTGAAGAAAGTGCAGGGGTAAGAACATTGAAGCAGAAAGTTGGATGAGTATTAAAGCTGGGTGATAGGTGCATGGGGATTCAACAGATAATTCTCCTTACTTGCATGCTTGAAAATTGCTGTAATGACAGGAAAGAAAGAAAAAGAAAAAGAGAGGGAAGGAAAGGAAGATGGGAGGGAGAGAACAAATGAAGAGTTTGTTGCCAACTATTTTTCACTGATGCTGCTCATTGAACCCTCTTAGTATACTCTAAACCCAATTTGTCAGACTATAGGCATTGACATCTGTTTCTAAGCCTTTAAAATTTTCTTGCTTCTATTCATCAAATGCTTACTACATGGTGAGCCTGTGTGAAAGTCTTTGCTAGAGTTAGGTTGATATGAGTTATGTTGGTATGATATTACTCATATCCACAGATAAGCATCTTATGTGGGAACTGACAAAGATGTCATTTTTGCCATAAAATATGACTGTAATTCACCATAGGAACAGCCTTATTGAACAACCATAAAACATGTGGGCACAATGCTCCCTTTTCCACTTAAGGCTATGGTTTTTCCTGTGGTCATGTATGGATGTGAGAGTTGGACTGTGAAGAAGGCTGAGTGCCAAAGAATTGATGCTTTTGAACTGTGGTGTTGGAGAAGACTCTTGAGAGTCCCTTGGAATGCAAGGAGATCCAACCAGTCCATTCTGAAGGAGATCAGCCCTGGGATTTCTTTGGAAGGAATGATGCTAAAGCTGAAACTCCAGTACTTTGGCCACCTCATGTGAAGAGTTGACTCATTGGAAAAGACCCTGATGCTGGGAGGGATTGCAGACAGGAGGAGAAGGGGATGACAGAGGATGAGATGGCTGGATGGCATCACGGACTCAATGGACGTGAGTCTGAGTGAACTCTGGGAGATGGTGATGGACAGGGAGGCCTGGGGTGCTGCGATTCATGGGGTCGCAAAGAGTCGGACATGACTGAGCAACTGAACTGAACTGAACTGAATGTCCTGAAGAAAAAATCCACCGTTGCTACTCTATTTTGTCACTACTTACCTACATAAGGCCCTGGATCAATCTGACTCCATCCAAAGAGGGCAGGTTTGGAAGAACAGACTGCCCACTTCAGAGAGGGAGCTGGGAAGAGGAGAGGGGTGATGCCCACCCAGTCAGAAGAGGTACCAGACAGCCCCAAGCAGCCCGCTGACCTAGTACTATAACAACAACCCCAACAGAGAAGCTAATCTCCTTAATGGAAAACAAACATGTGTCTTACTCACACCTCTTACAGCTTTCCTGCCCGCTAAGTATTTTGCTCGGCTGAGAGGGGGTGAGGGCATGGGGATACTTGATGTCACAAGGAACCACCTGGATGAAGCACAGCAGAAGAGGTTACCCGGAAAATGCCTTCTTCTCTCCGCATCCCTCCCCGCTCAGGCAGTGCAAGAGAAAGAGAGGAGCTCGGGTGGGGGGAGGGGGGTTGTGCTGAGCAGACAAAGAATACCTCCTTCATTTTCGATTAATTCTGCTTCTCTGGTGGCACAGGACTATGACCAAAAAGGATGAATTCTGCCGGATTTATTAAATTTCAGTATCGTGTTTGGAGGAGGCATGCAGCATTTCACACATATGCACAGACTCCCCTTTTAGGCCTAATAGGAAAAGAAAATGACACCATGCTAAGGACAGGGGTTCAGAACAAATGATCTAGAAAGTCTCATCTAGTGACCATCTGGCCCTTGGATCTTGAGAACAAATCACGGTGTAATGTTTCAAAAGGATTCAGGGTTTTAGACAAACCTAAAATTCAAGACTGAATCTTTGCTCTGCCAATTACAGGTGTGAAAAAGTCTCTTGGCTTCCTTGACTCTTAACTCCCTGACTTTCCAGTCAGGCTAGTGGGCTAATCATGCAGTCCAGGGTGGTTGTGATTGTTAAATGGGATATTCGTGTAGCTGAGTGATGTAGATATGAACTCCTCAGACCAAAGCTCAGGTGTGTGAAAATGTAAATTCACCCTTTTCTATGGTTGAATTTAGACAGTATCTTAAGCGCCCCTTCCTTCTAGTGGCAGAAATTAGGTTTAGTCACTTCTAGGTAAATCAGGTTGATTCAAAGTATTCTCAAGCAAAAGTTCTGGATAATGGCAAAAAAAAAAATGACAATATTGTAAAGTAATTATCCTCCAATTAAAATACACAAACAACTTTTTAAAAAAGAAAAAAATCCAGAAATAAAGTTCTGGATATTGTCATGTCTGACTGTGTGAGTGTGAACCTTTTTCCTTTAAGTGGGCAAGGGAGTGGGGGATGCTACAGTAAATAGGAGTGGGGACCATTCCCTCCAGATCAAAGCCAAAGACAGGCCAGCTCCCCAGCAGCTGGAGAGTGGGCACAAGACTGGTGTTGGCCCACAAGCTAGCCTCGCCCAGAACATCAAATCAGAGTGAGCAGGAAGCGAGGGATGCTAGAGAATGTATCTTGGCAGCAGCGGCAGCAATGGCATCCAAAGCCCTATTCTGGGAGTGGGCGAGGTTGACAGCAGTGACGCCCCGTGTCCGTTTCTGACACAGGTGACACAGTGGTGGTGTCATCCACATGTTGCCAGAAACTTCCTGTGCTGCGGTTTTGGCTGGAGGTAATCCACCCTTTTTTTCTGAACCCACTGATTCTGAGAACTGTCTGGTATCCTTCCCGTAAATTCCTTTAATGCTTATGTTAACCAGAGTTGTCTCTTTGTTTCTAACCAAGGATGCTGACGATTCACTTAAGCATTTCTCCAGAATGTTCCAGAGAGGGTGGCAGAATGAGGCACCCAAGCTCCCTGGGGATTTACATGGTAACAGCTCATGTAGAGGGATCTGTCTTCTAGACAGTGTTCATGATCAGTTTCACATAAGCATCTGCGGAGATATATGTGGTTCTACCTAGTCCTTAGTCATCATCCCTTCTCCACACCAGCCACCACCTGAGATGCCTTTGTTCCCGTCTGGGCCCCAATCTTATGGTTCCCGCCACATTTACCGTGAGCATCTTCATCCTGCAAGTCTTCTGGTCTCAGTCTCAGATGCTGGACTAGGTCAGTCCCATGGAAAGAACCTTCTGCCCCTGCACCCCATGAGGGGATCAGGATAATCTGTGGTTTTGCCCAAGTCAGTCTGCCTTGGTACTTTGGTTTATCTAATCTCCAGTGGCACAACGAGCTATGAGGTCTTGCTGCCTCCCAAGACTCCGACAAGGAGTGGAACCTGGGACTCCTCAATATTTGGATCTTCTAACGTGTCTGGGGCTTCTATGGTTGTCTACTGGGATTCAATCCAGTGTAGGAGAGGGACAGGTTGCAAGATCTGGTTCTTGAAGACATTCACCAGATCCTAATGTTTTCCAAACCCTGCACCACCCCGAGACTGGAGGAGTGTATATTTCTCAGAGAGGAGGGGAAAGAGCAGCCCAGGAATACCACATATTCATCCACTTTTATTCCATGTTAATTTTTCAGACCAGGACTTTGGCATATATATCACTTTATTTTTTAAATGTATGCACATGGTTACTTTATAGATCATATTAAAATGTACATAATGCAAAGCAGTAGCTTTTATCTCACCTTTACCACCTCCCAAGCTATTACTTTCACATACATTAGCCATTTCTTTTTTAAGATTATGTTGCTGTTTATTGATTTTACCTACTTTTCTCTTATAAAATATGTATATTTAATGCTAATACACTCCCCCCTTCTTCTGTCCATCCTTCCACTAAAAAATGTTATGAAAACACATTACAAGATGAACATCTAGCACTGGAAAGTAGGGCAGTGACTGGATTGTCAAGCAGCCTATTGTGAGAATGTGGAGGAAACAGCTTTGTATTTACATAGGTGAACGAGAATTGCCATTGATAAAATCTGAATGTGAAAACCAAAAATGATTATTAAAAGAGCATAGATAAAGCAACTATACTCATAAAATCAGACAAAACTAAGAGGAGGGAAAGGAAGATGTGGGATGTTGATAGGAAGAAAAACATGCCAAAATATTGATTTTATACAGAGAAGAATCAAGATATATACATACTTTATTTTGTTTAACAGAAAAGATAATTTTGGATAACTTAAGGATAATCATGAGTAGAACTGAATGAGGACCATTATTTTCTAAATGATTATAGGAAAGAAAATAAAAGAAAGAATCTCAGAAAATAAGGAAGTGTAGTTTACATGAATACAGAAAGATAACAAAGGAAAAAGCCTACTTTTCCTTTCTTTTCTTGTAATGTTCTAGAGTCCCTCACTCTCCCATATTTATTGAGGTACAATTAACAAATAAAAATTGTATCAATTTAATAGATTATACCACATGATTTTTTTAAGGTGTACAAAATGATTTAACATACGCATAACTGATTTCAGGCTGTATACCTTCTCCTGTAGCGACCTGAAGCAGGATTTTGATTCCCAGCCAGGAATTGAAGTCAAGTCACCACAGCTGAGAGTGCTGAATCCTAGCCACTAGACCAGTTGCTATTGTTTTTGTTGTTGACTAAGTTGTGTCCAACTCTTTGCAACCCCACGCACTGAAGCACACCAGGCTCCTCTGTCCTCCACTATCTCCCAGAGTTTGCCCAAACTCATGTCCATTAAGTCAGTGATGCTGTCTAACCATCTCATCCTCCGCTGTCCCATTCTCCTTTAGCCTTCAATCTTTCCCAGCATCAGGCTCTTTTCCAAAAATTTGGCTCTTCCCATCAGGTGGCCAAAGTATTGGAGCTTCAGCTTCAGCATCAATCCTTCCAATGAATATTCAGGGTTGATTCTTTTAGGATTGACTGGTTTGATCTCCTTGTTGTCCAAGGGACTCTCAAAAGTCTTCTACAACACTGTAATTTGAAAGCATCAATTCTTCAGTGCTCAGCCTTCTTTATGGTCCAGCTCTCACATCCATACATGACAGCTCAAAAAAACATGGTTTTGACTATACAGAATTTTGTCAGCAAAGTAATGTCTCAAATCTAACTGCTGTCTAGGTTTGTCATAGCTTTCCGTCCACAGAGCAAGTGTCTTTTAATTTAATGGCTGCAGGCACCATCTGCAATGATTTTGGAGCCCAAGAAAATCTATCACTTCTTCCACATTTTCCCCTTCTATTTGCCAGGAAGTGATGGGACTGGATGTCATGCTCTTCATTTTTTTAATGTTGAGTTTCAAGCCAGCTTTTTTACTCTCTTCTTTAACCCTCATCAAGAGGAACTTTAGGTCCTCTTGGCTTTCTGCCAGTAGAGTGGTATTATATGCATATCTGGGGGTTTCCCAGAGAGTGCCAATGGTAGAGAATCTACCTGCCATGCAGGAGACATAAGGGATGAGGGTTTGATCCCTGGGTTGGGAAGATCCCCTGGAGAAGGAAATGGCAATCCACTCCAGTATTCTTGCCTGAAGAATCCCATGGACAGAGGGGCCTGTTGGGCCACAGTCCATGGGGTTGTTAAGAGTAGGATATGACTGAAGCAACTTAGCATGCATCTGGATATCTGAGGTTGTTGATATTTCTCTTGGCAATCTTGATTCTAGCTTGTGATTCATCCAGCCTGGCATTTCCCGTGACATACTCAACATATAAATTAAATAAACAGGATGACAGTTAAATAGACTGGGTGACAGCCTTGTCATACTCCTCTCCCAAATTTGAACCAGTCAGTTGTTCCACGTCCAGGTCTAACTGTTGCTTCCTGACCTACAGACAGGTTTCTCAGAAGACAAGTAAGGTGGTCTGTTACTCCTGTCTCTTGAAGAATTTTGCACAGTTTGTTGTGATCCACGCAGTCACAGACTTTAGTGTAGTCAATGAAGCAGATGTTTTTCTGGAGTTTCCTGGCTTTCTCCATGATCCAACGAATGTTGGCAATTTGATCTCTGATGCCTCTTCCTTTTCTAAACTCAGCTTGTACATCTGGAAGTTCTTGTGGCCAATGAAAAAACTCTGGCCCCTTGACTTTGCTGGAATGAATTCCCACAAAGGCAGAAAGTAGTGAAACAAGTAAGGAAAAGAATACATATGAATAGGAAAACATGAGTGGATTCAAAGAAAGAGTTGATTGCTGGTGGTAGTTTTAATCACTGTTTTTGTTGTTGTTCAGTTGCTCAGTCACATCTGACTCTTTGTGACCTCATTGACTGCAGCACTCTAAGTTTTCTTGTCCTTCACCATCACCATAAGCTTACTCAAACTTATGTCCTTTGAATTGGTGATGCCATCCAACCATCTTGTCCTCTGTCATCCCCTTCTCCTGCCTTCAATCTTTCCCAACATCAGGGTCTTTTCTAATGAATTGGCTCGTTGCATCAGGTGGCCAAAGTACTAGAGCTTCAGTTTCAGCATCAGTCCTTCCAAAGAATATTCAGGACTGATTTCCTTTAGGATTGACTGGTTTGATCTCCTTGCAGTCCAAGAGACTCTCAAGAGTCTTCTCCAACACCACAGTTAAAAAGCGTCAATTCTTTGGTGCTCAGCCTTCTTTATGGTCCATCTCTCACATCCATGCATGACTACTGGAAAAACCATGGCTTTGACTAGATGGACATTTGTCAGCAAAGTGATGTCTCTGCTTTTTAATATGCTATCTAGTGCCGGGGTCCTGCCCCGGTGGATCCAGGGAATTCGAAGCGGGGACGGCGTTGGAGAGGAAAGACTTATTTATTTATTAATATAAGATTAGATTAGGAAGAAATAGTGTAGTAGGAAAATTTAGTGGAGAAAAGAAGGCTGAATAACTTGGCTTACGGGGAAAACCAATAAAATTCCAGACAAGGAATTTGCACCATCTATGTTAGGCCACCGGCATCCTTTTGAATATCGGAGAGAGCCCCTCCTTGGGCTCTCTCTCTTACGGATCTTAGAAGCCGGGACAAGTAAGTAGACATGGTGAGCCTCCACGCCCCAGATGGGAATTCAGCCTGAAATTAGAGTAAAGAGGAGACACGGGGGAGACCCGTCCTTCCAATGACTGGCCCCACCTCTATTGTCCTTCAAGGCCTTTTATACTTTTGATTATACATAGAGGTCAATGGGTAATACAAAATTATGTAGTGTTAGCAGCCCAGACTCTTTCTGTATATCTTTTTGTATACAAAAGGTCTCAGGTGATTTACATTATCTTCTGGCCAAGAGGCTTGCTAACACTTTTTGGCTCTCTTCCTTAATGAATGTTAATTTCGTTTCCCCTGAAGTGTTTTTCTTTAATCTGCATCTCCTCAAAGCACTAAAGTTACATCTCTATAGAACAAAGGCGCAGTGGGTTATAACAAAGAAGGTACTTAACTCAAAGATCTAATGTTGCTACTTGTTTTTTCTATATACCAACTATATCAACAAGTAAAAGATATGAAAATTTGGCAGCAAGTATTGGCTCAACAAATGAAACCTTTAATCAGTTCTATTCTAATGATTTTGACTTCTCAGAAGCCCCTACATTCCTAGGATGTTTTAAGCTTCCTGTGCCTCCTGCAGTCAGGAGGCCTCAATCTCATGCGCAGCCGTACAAATCCTGCAGGCAGGCTAGAAAGCCATCAGAGGGGTTTTTGGATTGAAACATTCATATTATGCCCAGGAGATTTATTATCTAAAACCTCAAATTTTTCCAGAAAAAGGTGGTGGGGGGACAGCCCCCTGTTAATGACAGAAGAGTAGGTGGAAAGCATAACACAGTAAAGCAGGCAGACTCTGGTCTTGGGGGGTGGATGCTCAGGAAATTCCAGGGGGAACCCCTGAAGTCTGATCACATCCTTGCGTTTTGTCAGGCTTCCTTCCGCATGACCTTGTCATGGGTGGGATTCCTCACGCTGGCCCCCGGCAATCTAGTATCGTCATAACTTTTCTTCAAGGAGCAAGTGTCTTTTAGTTTCATGGCTGCAGTCACAATCTGCAGTGATTTTGGAGCCCAGGAAAATAAAGTCTCTCACTGTTTCCTTTCTTTCCCCATCTATTTGCCATGAAGTGATGGGACAACACACCATGATGTTCATTTTTTGAATGTTGAGTTTTAAGCCAGCTTTTTCACTCTCCACTTTCACTTTCATCAAGAGAGTTTTTAGTTCCTCTTCACTTTCTGCCATAAGGGTGGTGTCATCTGCATATCTGAGGTTATTGATATTTCTCCCGGCAATCTTGATTCCAGCTTGTGCTTCCTCCAGCCCAGCATTTCTTATGATGTACTCTGCATATAAGTTAAATAAGCAGGGTGACAATGTACTGCCTTGACATACTCCTTTCCCAATTTGGAACCAGTCTGTTGTTCCATGTCCAGTTCTAACTGTTGCTTCTTTACCTGTATATAGATTTCTCAGGAGGCAGGTAAGGTGTTCTGGTATTCCCATCTCTTTAGGAATTTTCTACATTTCGTTGTGATTCACATAGTCAAAGGCTTTAGTGTAGTCAATAAAGCAGAAGTAGATGTTTTTCTGGAATTCTCTTGCTTTTTCTATGATCCAACAGATGTTAGCAAATTTATCTCTGGTTCCTCTGGCTTTTCTAAGTCCAGCTTGAATATCAGGAAGTTCACGGTTCACGTATTGCTGAAGCCTGACTTGGAGAATTTTGAGCATTACTTTACTAGCATGTGAGATGAGTGCAACTGTGTGGTAGTTTGAGCATTCTTTGGCATTGCCTTTCTTCAGGATTTGAATGAAAAGTGACCTTTTCCAGTCCTGTGGCCACTGCTGAGTTTTCCAAAATTGCTGACATATTGAGTGCAGCACTTTCACAGGATCGTCTTTTAGGATTTGAAAAAGCTCAGCTTCAGTTCCATCACCTCCACTAGCTTTGTTCGTAGTGATGCTTTCTAAGGCCCGCTTGACTTCACACTCCAAGATGTCTGGCTCTAGGTGAGTGATCACACCATCATGTTTATCTGGGTCATGAAGACCTTTTTCGTATAGTTCTTCCGTGTATTTTGACACTTCGTCTTAATATCTTCTGCTTCTGTTAGGTCCATACTATTTCTCTCCTTTATTGAGCCCATCTTTGCATGAAATGTTCCTTTGGCATCTTTAATTTTCCTGAAGAGATTTCTAGTCTTTCCCATTCTCTTATTTTCCTCTATTTCTTTGCATTGATCCCTGAGGGAGGCTTTCTTATCTCTCCTTTCTATTCCTTGGAAATCAGCATTCAGATGAATATATCTTTCCTTTTCTCCTTTGCCTTTCACTTCTCTTCTTTTCTCAGCTATGTAAGGCCTCCTCTGACAACCATTTTGCCTTTCTTCATTTTTTATTCTTGGGGATGGTTTTGGTCACTGCCTCCTGTACAATGTACAAACCTTTGTCCACAGTTCTTCAGGCACTCTATCAGATCTAATCCCTTGAATTTATTTGTCACTTTCACTGTATTATAATAAGTGATTTGATTTAAGTCATACCTAAATGGCTTAATTGTTTTCCCTGCTTTCTTCAATTTAAGACTGAATTTTGCAATAAGGAGTTCATGATCTGAGTCACAGTCAGCTCCCAGTCTTGTTTTTGCTGACTGTATACAGCTTCTCCATCTTCAGCTGCAAAGAATATAATCAATCTAATTTCGGTACTGACCATCTGGTAATGTCCATGTGTAGAGTCATCTCTTGTGTTGTTGGAAGACAGTGTTTGCTAGGACCAGGGCTTTCTCTTGGAAAAACTCTGCTAGCCTTTGCCCTGCTTCATTTTGTACTCCAAGGCCAAACTTGCCTGTTACACCAGGTATCTCTTGACTTCCTACTTTTGCGTTTAAGTTTCCTGTGATGAAAAGAACATCTTTTTTTTTTTTTTTTTGGTGTTAGTTCTAGAAGGTCATATGGGTCTTCATGCTGCTGCTGCTAAGTCGCTTCAGTAGTGTCCGACTCTGTGCGACCCCATAGATGGCAGCCCACCAGGCTCCCCCATCCCTGGGATTCTCCAGGCAAGAACACTGGAGTTGGTTGCCATTTCTCTCTCCAATGCATGAAAGTGGAAAGTGAAAATTGAAAGTGAAGTCGTTCAGTCATGTCCGACTCTTTGCGACCCCATGGACTACAGCCTACCAGGCTCCTCCATCCATGAGATTTTCCAGGCAAGAGTATTGGAGTGGGGTGCCATTGCCCTCTCCATAGAACTGTTCCATTCACCTGAAGTCAAATGTTTCTATGAAGACCCACCGTTTAGAACTAAATCATTGTTATGTGGCATTTATTCCAGCCTTCCTTTGGCCAATCATGTTGCTTTTTCCTGACTCTGAGTCCATATTTGGTTTATCTAGATAATCATGATGGTGTGATCACTAATCTAGAGCCAGACATCCTGGAATGTGAAGTCAGGTGGGCCTTGGAAACCATCACTATGAACAAAGCTAGCAGAGGTGATGGAATTCCAGTTGAGCTGTCTCAAATCCTGAAAGATGATGCTGTGAAAGTGCTGCACTCAATATGCCAGCAAATTTGGAAAACTCAGCAGTGGCCACAGGACTGGAAAAGGTCACTTTTCATTCAAATCCCAAAGAAAGGCAATGCCAAAGAATGCTCAAACTACCACACAATTGCACTCATCTCACACGCTAGTAAAGTAATACTCAAAATTCTCCAAGCCAGGCTTCAGCAATACGTGAACCGTGAACTTCCTGATATTCAAGCTGGTTTTAGAAAAGCCAGAGGAACCAGAGATCAAATTGCCAACATCTGCTGGATCATGGACAAAGCCAGAGAGTTCCAGAAAAATATCTATTTCTGCTTTATTGACTATGCCAAAGCCTTTGACTGTGTGGATCACAATAAACTGTGGAAAGTTCTGAGAGAGATGGGAATACCAGACCACCTGACCTGCCTCTTGAGAAATATGTATGCAGGTCAAGAAGCAGCAGTTAGAACTGGACATGAGACAACAGACTGGTTCCAAATAGGAAAAGGAGTATGTCAAGGCTGTATATCGTCACCCTGCTTATTTAACTTATATGCAGAGTACATCATGAGAAACCCTGGACTGGAAGAAGCACAAGCTGGAATCAAGATTGCTGGGAGAAATATCAATAACCTCAGATATGTAGATGATACCACCTTTATGGCAGAAAGTGAAGAGGAACTAAAAACTCTTGATGAAAGTGAAAGTGGAGAGTGAAAAATTTGGCCTAAAGCTCAACATTCAGAAAACTAAGATCTTGGCATCCGGTCCCATCACTTCATGGGAAATAGATGGGGAAACAGTGGAAACAGTGTCAGACTTTATTTTGGGGGGCTCCAAAATCACTGCAGATGGTGACTGCAGCCATGAAATTAAAAGACACTTACTCCTTGGAAGAAAAGTTATGACCAACCTAGATAGTATATTCAAAAGCAGAGACATTACTTTGCCTACTAAGGTCCATCTAGTCAAGGCTATGGTTTTTCCAGTGGTCATATATGGATGTGAGAATTGGACTGTGAAGAAGGCTGAGCACCGAAGAATTGATGCTTTTGAACTGTGGTGTTGGAGAAGACTCTTGAGAGTCCCATGGACTGATGCAAGGAGATCCAACCAGTCCCTTCTGAAGGAGATCAGCCCTGGGATTTCTTTGGAAGGAATGATGCTAAAGCTGAAACTCCAGTACTTTGGCCACCTCATGCAAAGAGTTGACTCATTGGAAAAGACTCTTGCTGCGGAGGGGATTAGAGGCAGGAGGAGAAGGGGACGACAGAGGATGAGATGGCTGGATGGCATCACAGACTTGATGGACATGAGTCTGAGTGAACTCCGGGAGTTGGCGATGGATAGGGAGGCCTGGCGTGCTGTGATTCATGGGGTAGCAAAGAGTCGGACACAACTGAGTGACTGAAATGAACTGAACTGAACTGAAGGATCCTCCCATGTTTGTGCCCACATCTCTTAGCCAAAATGTATTCCAGTGAAGAGGCCTAAGTGTAGATTGATATCACCTACTATGGAGTGGCACCCCTTCTCTTTTTGAACTCCAAGGAGCTTTTCTGCACATGTGTAGCCAAGAAATTCTCCTTAACCTCAAGAGTGAGAAATATGTGGTCTTTGTATTTTATCTGGGCAGGGCTCACCCTCTCCTATTATCTTTGCCTTGGAGTATCTATCCATAGGGGACAAACTAACTCTCCAGCCTGGGTCCTATCTATCTCCTGTCTCATATACATTGTGAAAATATTACTACATCAAGTTACTAACATCTTCATCACCTTACATAGTTATCATTTGTGTGTCTGTGTGTGTTTGGTGAGATACTTAAGATCTACTCTCTTGGCAAATTTCAAGTTTATAATAGTGTTATTAACTATAGGCACCATGGATGTACATTAGTGCCACACAATTTATTCATCTTACAAATAAAATTTTGTATCCTTTAACCAGCATTTCCCCATTTCCTCCAGTCCCCAGGCCCTAGTAACCACCATTCTATTCCCCGCTTCTTTGAGTTTTACATTTTTAGATTTCACATATAAGTGAGATCATACAGCATTTGGCTTTCAGTTTCTAGCTAGTATCATTTAGCATAACATCCTCTGGTTCATCTATGTTGCTCTGAATAGCAAGGTTTCCTTCTTTTTATGGCTAAGTACTATTCTACTGTTTGTATATCCACATTATCCTTTCCTCCATCCGCATACACTTAGGCTGTTTCTATATCTCAGTTCTTACAAATAATGGTTCGGTAAACATAGGCCTGCAAATATCCTCTTCTAGATCCTGATTTCATTTCATTTGGATATATACTCAGGAGTCGGATTGCTAGATTATATGGATTACATAGAGGTTGTATTCTTAATTTTTTTAGGAATCTCCTTCCTGTTTTCCTTAATGGCTATGCCAATTTACATCCCCACTAAGTGTACAAGGGCTCCGTTTTCTTCACACCCTTGCCAGCACATCTTATCTCGTCTTTTTGATACTGGAAACTAAATTATTTTTAGAATCCAGGCCCTGCAAGCCTAGCCAGGTCTCTGGACATCTTTGTAACTCAGTCTTCTTAACTGTATAATGAAAATAAAATGCCCATTTCATATGGTTATTGCAAGATTGAATGAGATCAAGCAAATCTGACAGCCTCCTATTGCATGGTATCAATAATGTTTACATTCAAAGTAGCGCTGTCCAGGATTCAAAAGCAATTCAAAAAGAGCTTTAATCTTCCTTTGCATCTCTTGAGGAGCATATCAGAAATTCAATTCAAAACTTAAAGTATGACTTCTTAAAGTTACAGTTTTCTCAGAGCCTGTAGCTTCTCTGGAATCCCCATCCCCGCTCACTATTAGTCTACACATCAAGATCTCCTTGGTCCGTAGTGGTCTTTGTTCTCATAGTCCTTTCCATTCTTCCTCTGAACTAGCCAGTCTTGTCTCTCTCTCTACCCACCTTCCCGATGCTGTGTTTAAAAATCATAGGAACAGGGAACACATTCAGATCTCTTCTTACAGGAGAGAAGATGAGAGAAGTTACATAAACTCAGGCAGAGAAAAGAAGGAAGTAAAATTGGAATTATGCTTTAATAAATTTTATCCCCATCACATATGTAAAGTGCCTTACACATAATAAATACTTAATGCAGAACTATTTCCTTTCTCAGTAACTCCCAACATTTCATAAATGCTTAGTCTTTGTTTTTGATATATGCTCCATAAATAAAAATAATTATTTAATCCTTGAACACTAAATTTCTCAACACTCTCTCCCCAACTCTACCAAATTAGCAATTTGAAATTGGGCACCGCTTCACAGGAGAAAGGCTGCTGTTTTAAAGCAAATCTATGATTCAGATAAAATTAAAAACCTGCATTACAATATGAATAATCACCTCCTAAAGTCTCTAGTCCATGCTTGTGTTTTTTTTTTTTTCATTGCATTTTCTCAAAGCCAGCTACACCTGCACCCCACAGCATCCCTGAGGGGCCGAGAGTGAAACTAGAGTCTGTATAAGACCCCCTTGGTTGTTCCAACTTTTTTAAAAGTAAGATTTTTTTTTTCTCCTGACATTTTAGAAGTGTTATTAAAACTCACTGGATTCTTGGGATTTGGAGAGGGAAGAAAAGAAACAACTGAAACCTTGATTTTCCTCCCCTGGATATCATGTTTGTTTTGACGTGTGGGTGTGGTGCGCTTTTCTGGCAGTGACTGTGCAAATTCAGCCCTGGGCGTCTGCAGGACACAGCACAACCATGTCTAGGTTGCTTGGACAAGGAGTATTGCTTTTCTGTCTGCAGGTCATTCACACACAGCTGCTGGGCTCAGGTGTCACTGCACCAAGCTGCTCTGCTCTTTCATTAAGATCTTAAGCTACATACTTATGTGTCCGGTAACAAAAAGCAGGGAGAGGCACTGGTGGAGAGTTTAAAGTAGAGGTGGATGAAGATGGGTTGTGGGGTCATAGATCTGTAGGAAAGGTGCAGGCTGCGAGTCTCTGACCCTTTGACAAGACACCACTGTCTTTTGTATGTCACATTTCTAACTGAGTGTCAGGACACCATCATTTCTGCCGTGTCTTTTTTTTTTTTTTTCCTGCAGTTCTTTTTGCCTCCTATTTCAGCAGGAGGTCTTCTTAGATGTCTTTGAAATTTTGAGGTTGCCTCTCCCTCACATATCTTGGCACAATGTAGACAGTGATATATGTTTTGTTGTTGTTGTTGTTGTTGCAGATTTTTTTCTGCTGAAATGAGTTTTGATAGTTTATTTGCCTCAGTCATCATCTTTCCCTTCTTCCAGTCATGGATTATTCTGCTTCAGCCATACACAGTGGACTACTTAAGATTCATGCATTCATTATGTTATTTCACACCTATATTCCTTTGCGTGTTCTGCCCCCCCCGCTTAGAGTTCATTTTCCTTAGATCCATAAACATAGGGGAAAAAAACTTACAGTTACTAAAGGGGAAACGGGAAGGGAAGGATAAGGTTTGGGATTAACATATACACCCTACTATATCTAAGACAGAACCAGTAAGGACCTACTGTATAGTACAGGGATCTATACTCAGTATTTTGTAATAACATATAAGGGAAAATAATTTGTAAAAACAAACAAACAAACAAAATATATATATATATATATATATAATATCTGAATCACTTTACTACACACCTGAAACTGAAACAACATTGTAAGTCAACTATACTTAAATTTAAAGTTTTTGAAAGGGATTCCTTTCCTGTACTTCATTTAGCTATTGCCAGTGCTTGTCTCTCAGAACTCAACCTGAGTTATTCCAGAAATTTTCCTTGACTCTCTCATTGTGCTCCCCTAGCAACCTGTAAATACCACATAAAACCAATATTTGCTGAGCACTTATGAAGACCTAAGCGTTGTGTTAAGCACCTAACCTCTTTTAATTCATTTAATCCTCATAACAATCTTAGGTTGAAAGAATTGTTGCTTAAAATCCTTTTACAGACAAGAAGAGACATAAAAACATCAAGGAACTTGCCTCAGGCCGGGCTTGTGGTAAGGTTCAAATACAAGTGCAAGTCTGTGACTTCAAAGCCTGTCCTCCTTAGTACTAGGTTATTCTCCCATTTCTAATACATAAGGTGCATTTGCTGATGTGCTTTATTTATGGGAAAGTTTTCCTGGCTCTTCCATTAATTTGAAATTTCCTTGGACTGAGAGCTAAAGTCTTACTTCAGCATATACCACTAGCAAAGTTCCTGGCTTCAATCAAGGTCTCAACCAAAGTTGTTGAATAAATGAGAGTAGAGGTCTCTAGTCTGTCACCTTCCATGTTCAGCTTACGTCAGAGTCCCTCTTTTCTCAGTGAAATTGAAACTCAAATTCACCAGGTCAAACCATACGATATGCTAGTGAGGAAAAGCAGAAGGAATCCAAGGCAACTGGTATATTTGGCAATGAGTAGAGTGAACAGGAAAAGCAATGTGTAAGTGCCCATAGATGCCAAGCTCCAGGGATGAATTAGTTTGTGCAGCTGGGAGTCAGGGGCAGCCAGCCACCAATGTCATCAATAGAGGAACACAGACCAAGGGACAGAGGAAAGATATCCTGTGAAACCAAAAGCTGATTGAGAGAAACCCACATAAGTCCACATAAAGGACAAGATGGTATCGACAAGATGGAATGTCGTGTCGATTTCAATAGTGATGTTACAAGACTATAGGATGTGCCTGAGCATTTGCAATTATCAAATCATCTATTGTGAGGACTCAGTAGTGAGTCCCAGAGAAAGAGAGCTAGGATTTGTTAAGAGCAATTGCAACAAGGAGAGATAGGATCTGCACTCACAGAAATAACTCTGTGGAGGAGCTTCTAGGCAGTTCTGGATCACCAGCTCACTTAGTTAACAAATGAGTGAAAGTGAATAAAAGCAAGTATGTGACATAATTAAAGATAGGGTGAGGTATTAACAGTCCCACTGAAAAGAGCAGACTATGCATATGCATTCAAAAAAATATGAATGTGAATTAGATCTGTGATGAGGAGAGAGTGACATATTCTCCAGGAATCCTGAATACAAGAACTGTAGGGAGTTACGTGTTCTATGCATAGTTGGAGAAGTCATACAAATGTAATGCACAGAAGAAGAGTTACATAGTTAGGTAGGATTGAAAGGGGACAGCAGAATGGGTTTCAGATGAGATAGAAGAGAGAGAATAGATGAATGTGTATTTCAAGTTTTGAAATGGAGAAGAAAATATCAAATTATTGGGAATATACATGCAGCAAGAGAAGGGGGAAGAAAATCAGAAAACTACTTTTTGTAAATCAAAAACTGTGGTGATCAAAATCCTGGCTTCAAAAGAAGAGATTTCAATAAAAGAAAAGATAGGGGCAGGAGACTTGGGGGAAATGAATGAAAGGGAAAAAAAAAGACGATTTTTTTTTTAATGCAGTAGCCAATTCCAAATCAAAAGAAACAGAGCAGTGATACCGAGCTTGAGACAGCAAAGGGTAACGGAAAGAGGGCCACCCCAAGGGGAGTAAGAAAGGTCAAATAAAAATGTGAAGAGCACAACACCTTCAAGTTGGACATGAGATTTAAGTAACATACACATACAGAACCCAAGAAGAGAATAGAAGAGCCAGTATTTCAGAATGAGAAAAAGAAAGTTGAAAAGAGACTGTTTTAGGGGCTCTCCATACAGATCAGTCTAGGGATACAGGTACAAAAGATGCTCAGTCATGTCCAACTTTAAGATATGAAAGATACTGAACTGGCAGTCAGTGCTGGACTCCACCCACCAGTCTGTTGCTATGTGAGAGAACAAATCAATACACTTCTGTGGCTTATTGTTGGACTAGGTGATTCAAAGTTCATCTAGTTCTGAAAGTTTATGACCATATTGTGGCTCAAAAAGTGAATAAACCCTCAAAGGGGAGGGATAAGTCAACAACTTTAAAAAGCAAACTGGAGTGTGCCAGATGCTCATAATTGAATGTATAGATAGCTAAACGGAATGTTAAGAAAGAAAAACACTAAAAGTCGGAGTAAATAAAAGGAGCTTATAGGTGCACTAAGATATATGCTTCCTGAGGTCAGGAGCTCTGTCATGTTGCTTCTCACTGAATCCCCAGTATCCAGAACAATATCTGGCTCACGGTAGATGTCGCCTTGACTGGAAAGATGGGGATTGCCAGATTTTTACAGAGATCCAAACAGGGCATTGGTCTGAAAAGTGTCAAGGAGTTCAAAAGGAAAAGATTTCCAATAAGTGCAAAGTATTCACAAGTCATCAACATGGTGTATCTGCATGATTGATACCTTACAAGGGGATTGCCACCAACTTACCTTGGTTCACCAGGACATGATCCACATGAAACATTGGCTTGAAGCTAAGTGTGGTGACATGGAATTAATTCACATATTGAAAGGACTTTAAAGTGGTACAGTGCCTGCCAAGTTACTTTTTTCTCTTCAGCCAAAAAGCATGTGCTTTTCCACAGAAGAAGGCCAAGAGACCTTGATCATGAATCCATTTCTGTATTGCAGGGCCATTCCTGAGGGAACACCTCAATTATAGTAAAAAATCTTCCCCAAATAACTCCAATGGCTTCAAGGTTTAGCCTCAATGTTTTTTTTCTCCCAGTAAAGCAGGTCCTCTAATTTACAACTCACAGATTTCCAAAGTGTAGGAACTTTAAGGAGGAGTATACTTTTACCTATCTTAAGTTCAAAGACTGTATGGACTTAATTATTAAGCTCTCCTGTCTTGTTTCATCACCCTCAAATCAAGAACTTGGATACAATAATGAGGTAAGAAAACAGAGGTCCACGTGCATCGTCAGAGGAAGCTGGCCAATAAGTCTGGCTAAGTTTTCCAGGGTTCAACATGGCATTCCTTTCATCCAGCAGCCAAGACACTTGCACTGAACACCTGGATTGGACACTGTACTAGGGGACTGGAAAGATTAATAAGGCGAAGTATCTCCCTAGAGGGTTTTATGGTCTAGTGGGAGAGACAGGCAGGTCCATGTCTAAACAGGAAGGAAAACAAAAGGGAACTGATATTTGTTAAATATCTGCCCAAGGAGAGGTTCGGTGCTATATGCATTATCTTCTCTCCTTTGCTACAGTCTCTTTTACAGATAAGAAAACTGAGGTTCAAAGAAGGCTTGAAACTTACCCAAAGTTTCAAACCTGAGCGTAGTATAATACAATGGGCCTCCAGATTTTTTCTCCTCGAAAATTCCTTCTCCTGTCCCTCTACCGTACTCAAACGCAATTTTCACAAAATCTGAACAAAGGGCTATGGGAGCACAAAGGGCACAGTGAAACGGTGCCTTGGAGAGGAAGGGGGTCAGAGAAGGTATCACCGAGGATGTGACATTTGAGCCGGGCCATGTTAAACAGCTGGAGTTGGTCCTGCTGAATTACTAATGTGTTGATTTTTTGACTACACCTCTTGGGCACTTACCAGAGCCACAAAGTGAAGGAAGCAATAATTCTTCTCTGGTCACCAAAACTGCTGAAATGGAGTCACCTGCTATTTCTGCACCCACTGGTTTCACACAGAGAGTTTCTCAAATAAGGTTATAGTTAGAGGATGTTAGCTTAGGGAGTAGCAGGTGTGTGGATGGAGAGGGATACGGGCCATATCTGATGGGAAGGGGAAAGCCACGGTGCTTTTGAGCCCCTCTTGTTTGCATGCTGGGACTAGAGGTACCCGGAATAGATAAATGGAAGCAAACAGCTCCAAAGAGGATCTGCAAAAGCATTTGGTACAATTTTTGTCTGAGGGTTGTTTTAAAAAGATCTCAAGCATGGATTAAAAAAAAAAAGCAGAGTTTCTGTTTACCTATTGATGATAAATCAACAGAGTTGCATGGCAGCCAAATGGGTCTTTCAATGTGCTGCTTCATTTTTCCCATTAAGCCTAAGGAGTGTCCCAGAAATGGAAAAAAAATAAGGCATTAAACTTCAGTGAAGCAAAATCTGGAAAAATGTGTGTGATCCACCAGGCAAAAGACACTGGTTGGACATTAGTGGAAAGAACCTTAGGAGTAAATTATGGAAAGTTTAGTGACTATGTACTCTGAAGGAAAATAATGGAATGCCTACATAAAGTACATAGAGTCACTAAGTGGGGAAGGAAAGGGAAAAAAACTGAAAAGTTTTTGAAACACTATGATGTTTTTCTATAGGATAAGGTGCACAAAGGCAAGAGCTGAATAACTACAAGCCAAATGGCTGAAGCAGAGAATGAGTAGCTCCTAGGTAATCTCCTTGTTTCCAATGATTTCTCCCACTGTAACCAGTGATCTCCCTAAAATTCAGATTTAGTTATATCACTCTTCTGCCTAAATCCCTTCAATGATCTAGTTTGAAGAAAAAGTCCAAATTTCTTGGTGTGCCATGAAAGAACAATGGTATTATAGCCCTTCTTACTATCCGTCTCTCCCTTTCCCCAACACACACTGCTGAGCTCTCTGAAGATACTCCAAAGCCAACCTTTGAAATGCTGAGAATACTATTCCTCCTACCTGGAATGCTATGCTCCACCACTATATTCTTTTATTCTCCTGGCTCTCATTCCTTCCTTCTTTCATAGAACATTTGTTGGGCCAGGCAATAGGTCAGAAGCTGCATTGAGAGCAGTGATGGAGAGGTAGATAGTCCTGGCTTCATGGTCTAGCCTGATTCTCATCACTTTCTTCATGAAGTATCAGCTCCAAGCCTGGATTGAATGCCCCTCCTATCCCAAAGCACCGTGAATGAATGATTAAGTTATTTATTGTTAATTAGTTAATGGTTTATTACATTGTTTAATGAATAGCTAATTAACCACTAAATCAGTAAGGACTTAAGAGCATGTGTGTGTGTGAGTGTGTGTGCACTTAGTTACTTAAGTTGTGTCCAACTCCCCTTGGACTGTAGCCCACCAGGCTCCTCTGTCCATGGGATTCTCCAGGCAAGAACACTGGAATGAGCTGCCATGCCCTCCTCCAGGGGACCTTCCCAATCCAGGGATTGAACCCATGCTTCCTGCATTGCAGGCAGATTCTTTGCCGCTGAGCCATGGGGGAAGTCCATGAAAGACCATAAGAATTACCATTTTTAGTGGTATCATTTGCCCAACAGTATTTGCCTCATTTTGGTTCAACAAACATTTATTGGGCATCCACCACCAGGTAATAACTAGGCACTGGGTGTGTGAAGATAATTAAGACAGACTCTGACCTCAAGTAGTCTGCAGTCCGAAAGATGAAACAAGTCCATAAATTTTAATATAATTGTAAAAGATAGAAATGCATAACTTACTATAGTGTCAAAGGCTGTTTTGACAGTTTTTGTCTGAACAAATCTTTCATTTCTCACAAGAACTTGGAGGTAGAAGACAATTCTTATCATCCATGTTTTATTGTGAGAAAACTGAGATTAAGTCATTTGCCCATTACTTAAATCCAGCCAATCTTGTTCCCTAGCTTATGACCTTAACATCTTAATAGGCATGATAGTTGCTGTAGTAAAGTTATGTATAAAGTGCTTTCTCAAAACAAAGAAAAGAACTGAGAACAGAATTGAAATTCAGGATAAATTTCTTGGAGGAGCTGAGTCCTTTCCTGTGCTAAATCTGGGGCCAATACAATGAATTATCACCTTAGCTAGTTAAATAAGCAAACCAACTTACCTGAAATCAGACAAGAAGAAAGAAACCACAGCGGCAGGCAGATGATTCACACAGGTGTGACATACTCTCTATTAAATATTAATATTATATACCATTTGGGAAATAACTATTGTCGTTAAGATCCCCAAGTGCCACTCTTGTCATTCTGGCCATCCTAACTGCAAGGCCATCTTTAGAAGATTTAAGCTTCCAAAGAGGCATGCTGCTGCTGCTGCTAAGTCACTTCAGTCGTGTCCAACTCTGTGCGACCCCATAGACGGCAGCCCACCAGGCTCCCCCGTCCCTGGGATTCTCCAGGCAAGAACACTGGAGTGGGTTGCCATTTCCTTCTCCAATGCATGAAAGTGAAAAGGGAAAGGGAAGTCTCTCAGTCGTGTCCAACTCTTCACAAAACCATGGACTGCAGCCTACCAGGTTCCTCCGGCCATGGGATTTTCCAGGCAAGAGTACTGGAGTGGGATGCCATTGCCTTCTCCAAAACAGGCATGAATGAACTTCTATTCTCGTTATTCTATTCCATTTATCTAACTTTCCATGCCCAAAACACACTCCTATAATTAATGATAGGTTTGTAATAAATCTTGATATCAATGAGGCTAAGTCCTCCTACTTTTGTTTTTTTTCAGGAGTGTCTCAGCTATCCATGGCCCTTTATATATATATATATATATATATATATATATATATATATATAATGTTTATCAATGAATGCACTTTGCTTGTTTTAGGTATCTATTGCTATAAAACAAATTATTCCATTAGTAGCTGGAAGCAACACAAACATGATCTCACCGTTTTTGTGGGTTAGGAATCCAGGAATAGGTTAGCAGGGGTTCTCTAGCTCAGTGTCTCTCGTGGCCAGCCTGTGGGCAAGAGATAGGTAATCACCTCAAAACCTGACCTGGGGAGGAGTCACCTTCAAATTTCCTCTTGTGGCTATTGGCAGGCCTCAGATGGCCTAGAGACATAAGCTACAGAAGTGATAGCCCCTCGTATCTTCCATATTCTATATACTAGAAAAGAGTCGTAAATCCAGCCCACCGTAAAGAGAAGGGGATCATTCAAGACATGAATACCAGGAAGCCGGGATCATGGCAGCCATCTTAGAAGCTGCCTACTACAGTTTCCCTGGTGGCTGAGACGGTAAAGCGTCTGTCTACAATGCGGGAGACCCGGGTTCAATCTCTGGGTCGGGAAGATCCCCTGGAGAAGGAAATGGCAACCCACTCCAGTACTATTGCCTGGAAAATCCCGTGGACAGACGAGCCTGGTAGGCTACAGTCCATGCAAAGAGTCGGACACGACTGAGCGACTTCGCTTCACTATAATGTGAGTCGTTCAGTCGTGTCCGACTCTTTGTGACCCCATGGATTGTAGCCCTCCGGGCTCCTCTGTCCATGGGATTCTCCAGGCAAGAGTACTGGAGTGGGTTGCCATTTCCTTCTCTGCCTACTACAGACATTTGTACATTTGTTTATTTAAACGTAAATTTTGAAAACAGAAAATACATTCTCATAGTTAAAAAATTTAAACGTACCTGATGGCATATGTTAAGAAGTGTCCCTCACACCCCATTTGTCAAGTTCTATGAAAAATATTACTGAAATTTTGACTATAATTCCATCGGATTTAGAGATTTGAGAAGAATTGGTACTTTGGTGATATTGAGTCTTGCTCTCCATGAAAAGGTGAAGTCTTCTGTCTAGGTTTTATATCTTTCACTAGATTATCATAATTTTCTCTTTAAAGATTCTGCACATCTATTAGATTTATTTCTAGCACAATTTTGTTGTTGTAAATAGCATCTTTTAAGTAAATATATTTTCTGACTACTTGTTGCTGATTATAAATATGCAGTTGACTCATATATTAACATATATCCAGCATGTTTGCTAAACTCTCTTACTAATTCAAAAGAAATTGTCAATTTATTTATCTTTGTGGATAATTATGTCAACTGCAGTGATAATAGCTTTGCTTTTTCTTTTCCAAATTTTATACTTTTATTTATTTTTGTTCTTTTACTGTGTTGATTAGGACTGACAGTGCACTGCTGTTTTTCTGATTTTAAAGGGAATGTTTTGAATGATTTAAATAACTATCTATATAGTTCTTTGGTAGATACCACTTAGCATTATATATGATGTTATATATTATATATTATATATTATATATAGCATATATATTATATATATATAGCATTATATATAAGATGTTAGTTTTTATTTCTAGTTTACTAAGATATTTTAAAATAATTAACAGACAGGGAATTTTAATTATTCTTTTATTTTTTATATATTAAGATGATCATATCATTTTCTTCTTTAATCTGTTAATGTGGGGATTTTCTATTATTGAACTAACTTCATAATTAGGAAACCATCTTAATAATGATGTATATATTGTTGTATTTTATTTGCCTATTACTTCCTTTAGAACTTTTGTATCTCTATTAGTAAGTGAGATTGCCCTGTAGTTGACATTTTTCATACCACAATTGTCTGGTTTTTATAGTGAGGTTTAGTAGCCTCATAAGAGAAAGTGGGAGTATTCTCTCTTTTCTTATTTCCTAGAAAAGTTTGTAGAAATACCTGTTATTTAAATATTTGAAAGCATATAAAAGAATTTTCTTATAAAAACACTTGATCCTAGCATTCTCATTGTGAGAAAGTTTTAAACTTACACTGATTAAAATTATCTTATGGTAATGGAACTATTCAGATTTTCTGTTTTCTCTTTTGTTATGTTATAGTCTTTCAAGCAATTTGTACATTTCATCTAATCTTTTTAATGTACTAGCATAAATTGTTTATAATATTCTGTTATCTTTTTAAGCTCTTCTGTATCTGAAGTTATATCCACTTGTTTATTTATTTATAATATAGATTTTTTTATGCTTTCCATCTCAGTTTTAAATAAATCTTACTAGACAATGTTCTTGCCTGGAGAATCCTGGGGCCAGGGGAGCCTGGTGGGCTTCCATCTATGGGGTCACACAGAGTCGGACACGATTGAAGCGATGCAGCAGCAGCAGCAGACATTCAGTAATTTGTCACTTCACAAAAACCAAACTCAGTTGATTCCCTTTGCTTTCTATTTCATTTGTTTCTTTCTACTTCATCCTGATTATTTATTTTTCTCCACTTTTGATTTTATTGTTATTTTTACTTTTTATTGAATTATAATTTTGCATACAATGTTATATTAGTTTCAGGTGTACAACATAGTGACTTGGCATTTATATATGCTATGAGATGATCACCATCAGAAGTCTAGTTACCACCTGTCACCATTTAAAGTTATTACAATATTGACTATATTTCCTACTTTTTATATTAAATTCTCATGATTTATTTACTTTATAGCTGGAAATTTGTGCTTATTAATGCCTTTCACAGATTTTGCCCATCTTCCCTCCACCTCTCATGATCACTAGTTTGTTCTCTATATCTATGAAGCTGTTTCTCTTTTGTTTTATTTTGTTCATTTGGTTTGTTTTTTTTAGATTCTACACACAAGTGATATCTCATGGCATTTGTCTTTGTCTGACACATTTCACCTAGCATAATACCCTTTTGGAAAAAGGAAATGGCAACCCACTTCAGTATTCTTGCCTGGGAAATCCCATGGATGGAGGAGCCTGGCAGGCTGCAGTCCAGGGGGTCACAAAGAGTGAGACAGGACTAAGTGACTCAACAACAACAACAACACCTTTTGGATCTATTCATGGTTTCACAAATGCTTTTATTGGCTGACTAATATTTCACTAAATATATATACCATATCTTCATCCATTCACCTATTGATGGACAGTTTGTTTCCATATCTTGGCTATTACAAATAATGATGTAATAGACATAGCATCACATGCATCTTTTCCAATTGGGGTTTTCATTTTCTTCAGATAAATACCAAGAAGTAGAATTGCTGGATCATATGATATTTCTATTTTTAATATTTTGAGTCATCTTCATTTTATTTTCCATAGTGGCTGCATCAATTTACATTCTCACCAACAGCGAATGAGGGTTCATATTCCTCCACACCCTCGCCATCACTTGTTTTTTGTCTTTTTGATATCAGTTTCTCACAGCCATAAGGTAAGATCTCATTGTGATTTTTATTTGCATTTCTCTGATGTTTAATAATGTTGAGGATCTCTTCATATACTTGTTGACCATCTGTATATCTTGTTTGGAAAAATGTCTGTTCAGGCTTTGACAATTGTTTAAATTGGATTATTTGGGGGTTTTGATATCAAATTGTATAAGTTCTTTATATATTCCAAATATCTACCTCTTATCAGACACGTGATTCACAAATATTTTCTCCCATTCACCTGTGAAGCCATCTGCTCCTGGATATTTGTTTGTTGGGATTTGTTAAGTTACTGACTCAGTTTCATTACTAGTAATTAGTCTATTTAGATTTTCTGTGTCTTCCTGATGGTCTTGGTAGGTTGTATGTTTCTAGGAATTTATTCATTTCTTCAAGGTTTTCCAATTTGCTGTTATATCGTTGTTCATAGTAGTCTCTTATGATCCTTTGTATTATTGTGGTATCAACTGTGACCTTTCATCTTTCATCTCTTATTTTATTTGGGCTCTGTCTCTTTTTTTCTTGATAAGTCTAGCCAAAGATTTGTTAGTCTTATCTTTCAAGCTTTTAGTTCTGTTAATCTTTTCTATTTTTTTAGTATCTGTTTTAAATATCCACTCATATTTTTTATTTCTTTCCTTCTGCTAACTTTGGGATTTGGTTATTCTTTTTCTTTTTCTTTTTTTCTTAGTCTCCGTAGGTATGAGGTTAGATAGCTTGAGATTTTTCATGCTTCTTGAGGTGGACCTGTACTGCTATAAACCACCCTCTTAAAACTGCTTTTGCTGTATCCCATAGATTTTGGAAGGGTATGTTTTCATTTTCATTTGTATCAAAGTTATTTTAATTTTTTCTTGATTTCTCCCTTGACCATTAATTGTCTAGTAGCATGTTGTTCAGTCTCTATGTAGTTTTTTTTTTTTAATCCAGTTTACTTTTTGTAGTTGATTTCTAGTTTCTACCATTGTGATTGGAATTATAATTTCAATTGGAATTGTAATTGGAATTGCAAATGTAATTTCAGTCTTCTTAAATTTACTGAGACTTGTTTTGTGGTGTAAAGTATGATCTCTTTTGGAAGATGTTCCCCATGGACTTGAGAAGAGTATGTACTGTACTGGTTGAAGATGGAATGTTCTGTCAATATCTATTATGTTTATCAAATCTAAAGTGTCATTTAAGGGCAGTATTTTCTTGCTGTTTTTCTGTCGGGATCCATCAAGATAAGTAGGTATTAAAATCCCCACTATTACTGCTAATTTATCTTTTTATGTCTGTTAATCAGTTCAGTTCAGTCGCTCAGTCGTGTCCAACTATTTGCAGCCCCATGGACTGCAGCACTCCAGGCCTCTCTGTTCATCACCAACTCCCGGAGTTTACTCAAACTCATGTGCATTGAGTCGGTGATGTCATCCAACCATCTCATCCTCTGTCGTCCTCTTCTCCTCTTGCCTTCAGTCTTTCCCAGCATCAAGATCTTTTCCAATGAGTCAGTTCTTCACATCAGGTGGCCAAAGTATGGGAGTTTCAGCTTCAGCATCAGTCCTTCCAATGAATATGCAGGACTGATTTCCTTTAGGATGGACTGGTTGGATCTCCTTGCAGTCCAAGGGACTCTCAAGAGTCTTCTCTAACATCACAGTTCAAAAGCATCAATTCTTTGGCACTCAGCTTTCTTTAATATTTATGTCTGTTAATACTTGCTCTATATATTCAGGTGCTCCTATGTTGGGTGCATAAATGTTTACAAGTATTATACTCACTTGTAGGATTGACCCCTTTAACATTTTATAATGCTTTTGTCTCTCTGTTGCTATTTTAAAGTTAATTTTTGAGTTGCAGTGTTACCTTCAATCATCCTTGTCTAATAGTGTAGTGTTTGTCTACTATGTAGTATTATCTTCAATCATCCTTGTCTAGTACAAATATTTAAGTACTGTTTTATCTGCATTTCACAAGTTTAATATGTAATTTTCCAAATTTCATCATGATTTTTATTTGACCTATGAATTATTTAGCATTTAAATTTTCAAATGTACAGTGTGGGTTAGTGATTTTTTGGTAATATATTTCTAATTTAATTGTATTGTTACCACAGAACATAGTCTGCATGGTAAGAACTCTCCAAAACTTGCTAAGTACTCTCTAAAACTTGATAAGTCATCATTCTGATAACTGGTTAATTTTCATAAATGTTTAATGAATTCTTGAAAAGAATGGTTTTCTCTGATCATTTGGTATGAGAGTCAATATAACAAGTTTGGTGATAATAGAGAGCAAACGTTTTTTATTTTAAGTTATTGACTGTTCTGATTTATTAATTTTTGAGAATTTTTTTAATATTGGTTACAATGATTATGGGTTTTTCATTTTTTCTTGTAGTCTTAGTATTTACTTATGTTTTAAAAGTGTATAATTATGTTCATGCAAGTTTTGAACTGTTATTCCAAGGGAATTCAGCTTTTACTATTATGTAATGGATATTTTTAGTCAAAGTAGTGATCCTTGTCCTAAGGCCTTGTTTTGTCTGAAGTTACCATAAATGTACCAAATTACTTTTCATTATTATTTTCTGGTATATCTTCTTCTAGCATTTTCCTTTCAATTTTTATATCCTTGTATTGTGGGCAAGCCTCTTACAAACAACATAGTTGGGCCTTTTTTAATCCAGTCAGAAAAACTTAACCTTCTAACTGAAAAGTTTAGCTCATTGATACTTACTCAGATTGTTTATGTACTGAATTCCTTTTTACCACCTTATTTTTGCCCTTCTATTTGTCCTGTATTTTCTGTTTGCATTTTTCATTGCTGTTTTTTGGATTGCTTAAGATTTTTGTTATCTTTTCTTTTTTTACTCTTCACTCATTTGAAAGTTTACACAGCTACCTACTTTGATAGCTGTTTAGAAATTTTAATAAGTAAGCATATTAAAATGCTTTAATGTTATTCACCCTCATATGCTATT
This sequence comes from Oryx dammah, assembly GCF_014754425.2. Classification (NCBI taxonomy): domain Eukaryota; kingdom Metazoa; phylum Chordata; class Mammalia; order Artiodactyla; family Bovidae; genus Oryx; species Oryx dammah. The sequence goes on from NW_024070203.1 coordinate 80,378,365, forward strand.
ATCAGGAAATATTTTTCTTGTAATCAAAATTTTTTCATATATCACAAGTTAAACACTATTATTGTCATTGTTACTTTAAAATGTTATTTTATACAATAAACATTTATCTAGATTTACCCACATCTTCACTCTTCTCTCTCCTTTCTTGCTTCTCAGACCTTCCCTCTGGGATCGTTTTCATTCTTCCTGAAGTATATTCTTTAGTAGTTTCTCTACTGATGGTGATAAACACCATACTTAAACAGTTTTTTGTTTTCTTAAGAATGTCTTCATTGTATTCACATTTTTAAAAGACAGGTTTCTTGTATGTTTTCAATTATTTCACTTGTTTTCTCTCAGACTTTGAAATAGTATAACATTATGTGCTATTTTTCACTTTTATCTTTAATTGTTACTTGTTTCTAGTCTGTTTTTTCTCTCTGACTACTCATTACATTTCTTTTCCTTTGTTATCTTGCATCTTCATCACAATGTAAATATATATATATACACACACATATATGTTTGCATCTTCCTGCTTGGACCTTAGTGATTCCTAAACCTTAGGATGTGTGTCTTATTGGTTTTGGGAAATTTTTTACTGCTATCTCAGAATATTACCTGTTTTCATTTTAATGGCCACTCCTTTACCACTGATTACATATATGTTGGACATTTGTTTTCATTTTATGATACATGATTCTTAATATCTCATTCATGGTTACCATATCTTTGACACGGGTGCATCTGTTTGGTCTTCCCAGACATCACTAGTGGAAAAGAACCGCCTGTGATTGCAGGAGATATAAGAGATGCAGTTTTGATGCCTGGGTGGAGAAGACCCCCTGGAGAAGGGAAAGGCCACTCACTACAGTATTCTTGCCTGTAGAATACCAGGGACAGAGGAGCCTGGTGGGCTACGGTCCAGTCACAAAGAGTCCCATGTGACTGAAGTAACTTAGTACACATCTAATTCAGTCTTTCTCTTGAGCTGTATGGAATCTGCTTTTAAAACCAATTGAGTTTATTTCAGTTATTTTTTCATATCTATAACTTCTGTTTCAAATGTGTCTTATTGTCAATGAACGTCTCTAAACTCATACTTTCAATACTGTTTTTTCCCTTGTGGCTCAGCTGGTAAAGAATCCGCCTCCAATGTGGGAGACCTGGGTTCGAACTCTGGGTTGGGAAAATCCCCTGGAGAAAGGCAAGGCTACCCACTCCCATATTCTGGCCTGGAGAATTCCATGGACTGTATAGTCTATGGGGTCGCAAAGAGTCAGACATGACTAAATGACTTTCACTCACAAATTTATAAAATATGCTCTTTTCTATTCTGTGTTTGAAAGTCATACTTATTGTATATTGATATTTGTTTATATGTCTCAACTATTGAGTATTTCTGCTGATTCTCGGCCCTGTTGTTCTCACATCTGTTTTGAAAGGTTTGACAGTTGAGTCTCTTATCCGATGTAGTTTAATATGAATGAATTCTTACAGGCATGAAATTGAGAGTACTCTCAGCCACATAAGATTTATACCTGCTTTTGGAATCCACCATTAAACCTATTATTTTCTAATAATTTTGTTTTTAAAATAAAATAGACAAGTTTATTTTATAAATTTAGATTTATCTCTGTTCACTGTTTACTGAAGGTGTGGCCTTTTTTGGTAGGCAGGGTCTTGGCTTCACATGCAGATCTTTGATCTGTCCCTTTACATTAGGTGGACATTAATATTCGTTTCCTGCTCCCTATGAGGCTATTAAAACATAATCTCTGGATCACCAGAAATCCACAGGTGCCCAAAAAGCAGCTAAGACTTTTCTCCCAGGATTTATGCTTTTGTTTCATGTTTGACTGCTGGGGATTTCCTTACTCTGTTGCCAGCTCAACCATGCAATGAAAAGTTTTTCCAAACACTTTATATAGTATCTGGGATTATTCTGTAGTGGAAGGCTTTTCAGAATATCAAATTTTTAAAGCTACCAGAAATGGAAATCTAATTTATCCTTTTTAAATTTTGCCTAAATTTAAACAGCTCCTTTTTAGATGACTAAGTTCTTTTCTATTAAAAATTCCTTGTAATAAAAATGTTTCTGTAAAAATAGAAAATTACAAAAACTCATAGAGAATATTGCTCAAAATTTTAACACTTTCTGAAAATATTTTTGTATTAGTATTAGGTTAAAGCATGCAAAATAGTCTTGCAGTAAGTCAAAATTAATATGGTTCAAATAAATATTTCCTTCCAACATTTTTTTCAATAACTGTGTGATATAAAGTAATAATTTATATGCAATCTTATATATTTTTTCCCTTTGCAGAAACATTTCTCACTAAACTTTTCACAAATAGCCTGCTTATACAATACATATACACATCGTAGTTAGCCTAGGTGTTTTAATCATTTCCCTATTTTCAGACATTTAAATTGTTTACACACTTTTTCTTTGGAATATAGTTGATTTACAATGCTGTGTTAGTTTCAAGTAGACAACAGGGTGAATCAGTTATATATATACACATATCCATCTTTATGCATAGAGTAATTTTTTTAATTTTGTATTTTCTCTTAGAATAAATAAATGGAAATGAAATTGCTGATTCAGAAGATTAAATTTTTCAGACTCATTGTTTATCAGCAAAATTTGAGGATTTAAAATGTCAGAAAAGAATATTTAAAGTCTCTCTCAATTTTCTAAGGCAGTATTTCAATACCTCATTAAAAAGTCATGTAATGCTTTAGCTCTAATCTACATCTCTGTTACTGCGATGTGTTCTCATTTTCACATTATCTGTTCCTGGTTTAAATACACATTTTGTGTAATTATTGATGCAATTTTTTCAAAAGTATTACAAAAGTCAAATTACCTAAATCTATCGGAATTAGCTTTTCAAAGTTATGCCAAATCTCACCAAAGCCTAAAATTTAGTTCCAAGCAAGTGTCCAGATTTCGTTCATTTCCACTTGTGGAAACACCATTTTCTTCCTCTCCCAAATTCCTCTCTATGTAATAATGTGTGTGTTAGTCACTCAGTTGTGTCCAACTCTTTGCGACCCCGTGAACTGAAGCCCACCAGGCTCCTTTGTCCATAAAGCTCTCTAGGCAAGAATACTGGAGTGGGTTTCCATTCCCTTCTCCAGGGAATCTTCCCGACCCAGGGATCTATCCTGGGTCTCCTGCACTGCAGGCAGATTCTTTACCTTCTGAGCCACCAGGGAAGTCTATGCAACAATAATGTGTAAAATCTAGTGAGAGAAAAATACACAAGTTATTGTTACTTAGCTTGTGTATTTTTCTCTCACTCAGTTTTTTCAATAACAAAAGCTACTTTTATTGAATACCTAATCTATGCCAGGAACGATGTTAGGCAATTTGCGTGACCTCTAACTTCCATGACAAACTTGCAAGGTATCATCCTGACCTTTTGATATCTCAGGAGAACAGTATCAGAGAAGTTAGAGTCATGGGGAAACAAAGGGCATGATCAGAGCCAAAATGAATTTTCCCCAAATCAACTCTTCCTCTATAGAAATATAAACACAAACACACTCTAGTCAAAGTTATGGCTCAAAAAAACAGGAAAGGGATAGCTTTTGTGTATCACACCAGGTGTCTTAGGTCAACAAAAGGCTCATCCTTTATGTCACCGATGGAATATAAAGTCAACAATAAATAAAGTTAGCTACCAACATGGTGAAATAACTTGCTGAGAAGCAAACAAAAAAGCTGAGAAAATGAATGCATAACCCACAGATGGTTTTCCCAGTGGCTTATTACTTTAATCAGCTAATAACACCTAAGAACAGTGTCGCTAAACTAGTTCTTTCATGCAGTGCCATATTCAAGGGATGTTGTTTCACAGTTTTAATAGTCCTGTCAACATTCATCAGGAAATCAGTGCAGCCTCCAGAATCCTCCCATAAAAACACAGTGGCTTTTTTTTTTTTAATTAGAGTTGTGCAACCTTCGGCACACCCCAACTCTATGTTGAATTGATGTGTCTCACTCTTACCTTAAGCTCACCAAGATTCAGATGAATCCAAGCAAGGGAAGCAGAAAGGGGTCAGCATGGACCCAACTGAACAAATGTATTTACGTAGGTTCCACAGTAAACTTTTTAACTCTTGATGCCATGGCTTTTTAAAAAATGAATAAATAATGCAGAAAAATCTAACTCTCACTAATATGACAGCTGCTGCTGCTGCTGCTAAGTCACTTCAGTCATGTCCAACTCTGTGCGACCCCATAGACGGCAGCCCACCAGGCTCCCCCATCTCTGGGATTCTCCAGGCAAGAACACTGGAGTGGGTTGCCATTTCCTTCTCCAATGCAGGAAAGTGAAAAGTGAAAGTGAAGTCGATCAGTCGTGTCCAACCCTCAGCGACCCCATGGACTGCAGCTTACCAGGTTCCTCCGTCCGTGGGATTTTCCAGGCAGGAGTACTGGAGTGGGGTGCCATTGTCTTCTCCCATGAGAGCTGCTAGGTAATCTATATACAGGACACAAGTTCTATGAAACACAGAAAGGTACATGTAAATTCAAGATTCTTGTGGAATCAAGGTTGCTCTATGTGTATATACCTGGACAGAGACTGTTATGTAGGTAGGAAATTGGGAGCCTAATTGAATTTATCAGTTTTATTATTTAATTTAAAAATGACCTTATTTACCAAAAGGCTTGCATCCATGTTGTTTTTGAAAAACATAATGATTCTTCTATGATTATCATCCCTGGATTTGTGTACTCACTGAAACTCTACAGCTGGAGGTATTAGGAAAGAGGAGGTTATTTAACAGTAAAGTGTGACACTTGCTGCTTTTCCCAAAAACCTGAGGATTGCAGAATCCTAGATATTTTGCTGCTGTTGCTGCTGCTAAGTCACTTCAGTCGTGTCCAACTCTGTGTGACCCCATAGACAGCAGCCCACCAGGCTCCCCCATCCCTGGGATTCTCCAGGCAAAAACACTGGAGTGGGTTGCCATTTCCTTCTCCAATGCATGAAAGGAAAAGTGAAAGTGAAGTCGCTCAGTCATGTCTGACTCTTTGCTATTAAAACCAAAATACATTATGGCAATGATCATTTCTGGTTTAAAGTTTCCATTGTCCACGGATTAAATGGAAGAAGTTTGTTCTTTTTATTTTTCAATTCAAACTTCCAGTTGAACTAATATGAAACCCACTTGCTAAATATGGAGGGAAATTAAGTTTTTAAACTATGCAATATAAAAAGAAATAGCTCTTACGCTGGCAGAGAGAGGAAAATTCATACTTTGAATCTCCCCCTATTAGTGAGCTTTCTGCCACTGTTCTTGGTTTCTCTAAGGTCAAACAATATTGTAAACTACCGGGCAGCAAACAAGATACAGACTTGGAGAACAGCCTTTTGGACACAGGAGGTGAGAGAGAGGTGGGATGATTTGAGAGAATAGCACTGAAACATATACATTACCATATATAAAGTATACACCCAGTGGGAATTTGCTGTATGATGCAGGGAACCCAAAGCCAGTGCTCTGTGACACCTGAAGGGTATAATGGGGAGGGAGGCGGGAGGGAGATTGAAGAGGGAGGGGACATCCGTATACCTATAACTGATTCATGTTGCTGCATGGCAGAAACCATCACAATATTTAAAGCAATTATCCTCCAATTAAAAATTAAATTAAATTAAAAACAACAACAACAGAAAACATGATTTGGTCTTTCTTTTTTAAATGTTTACTATAAATCAGTTATCTTGAATTTGACCTTAAATTTAATTTTCTTCATATAAACATATACAGCATCAAGTACTACAGATATTAAAAAATTTTCTCAGTTATTCTACCCAGAGTATATATTCACATCAATCATTAAATCAAAATTCTGTTTCATTTTTTTAAATAAACCAAAAACTTTTTATAAAATGATGCTTCCCAAAAATTCATGTACAAATTATGACCTCACTTTTGTAATTTTTCTTGGCAAAATTTCTGGAGTAAATTAATCATATGCAACCTTCCATAGGAAAGCACTTCCAAAAAACAACTTCCTCCACTGAAATGGAGTCTACAGAATGACAAATGATTTATCCAATTTATAATGTCAAATTTAATGCTTATTTGATGAAGTATTCATTTTATTGATATAACTGATTGGCAGCTCATTAGATATGTAAAATAATTCATTTCCTGTTATATCACAAATATTCAGGTACAAATATATCTGAATATCTAGAGTAGATGTGTTACAAAGGTAATCTAAGAATATTCCTACACTTTGATAAATTAGGTTTGAGGCCAAAATGGAATAAAACAGGTACAGAAATTAAACTTGTTAAATTTTTTGTAATCGTTGTAATGGGAAGTGACATCTCATAAACTTGTCTAGGAAGAAAACCCTAACCTCCTGTAATAAAGTCAATATGTGCAGAGAAATGGCATGAGGGTCAAATTAAGTGTTGATCTGCCTTCCCTGGAAGAAATACCAAGCCACCTTTGGTCAAGGACTAACTTCATAAATAAGCCTAGCAAGTAGTTACCCCAACCTGTATGTTCTGTTGTCTTTCTCAAAACATCTTCCCAATGTCTGTTACTGGTACTGGAAATTCCACCATTAGAAATTTATTCTTATTTTTTCATGCTTTGTACCATGCCAAAATGTAAATACTACAGAAAGTAATGATATATGAAGCTTATCAGTCATTTATGCCTTCACGGTGATGTGTTGTTAACAGAAGAGATGGATAAAGTTTGAAATAATAAACTATAATGGGAAGGGAAATTATAGTAAAGGGAGAAAGCCCTGGAAGATGCCAGAATGCACTGGGAAATATGAGTGGGCATAGGAAGAGAAGGGAAGACAACCTTTTTAACTTTTTATTTTATGCTGGCATATAGTTGATTAACAATGTTGTGTTAGTTTCAGGTATACAAAGTGATTCAGCTATACATATATCTATTCTTTTTCAAATTATTTTCCCATTTAGGCTGTTATATAATATTGAGCAGAGTTCCCTGTACTATACAGCAGCTCCTTGTCAGTTATCAATTTTAAATATAAGGAAGGCAATTAAGCAAATGGAAAGTTTCTATTTAAATGGAGTTATAATCATCCTGGGTCATAGCTGCGAGAGGGGAAATGTTGCTGGTTAGGCTTGAACTCTGTTTCTAGGAGCTAGGAAAATACATGGAAAATAACACAAACAAGGTCTTTTCAAACAGAAAGTAAAGTATAAAATGGCTAAGAAAACAAACCATGTTTTGATCTGAAAATATAATCCTCAAAGAGTTAGGATCCACAGACATCTCTAACTGCAGCATTTCTTTTTCTGTCTCTACAACACGGTTGGAAGGCAAGAAACAGCAGCAACTGTTTAAGAGGAGGTTCCAAGGGAACATTGCATTCGTATTTCTCAAGTGTGCTCCATGGAATACTTAAATGGATGGATACTAGAATGGTGAGTGGGAAGGAGTTCTTTAGATAAGCAGGTCTGAGAAAGGTTTTATATCATGGGTCTCTCTTAGAGGCTTAAAATATGTGTATGGCAGGGACTACTATGTGTTCACTAAAATCCACTTATTTATTCTCCAATTTACATTTCACAGCATTCATTTGCAGTTCAGTTCAGTTCAGTCGCTCAGTCGTATCTGACTCTTTGTGACCGCATGAACTGCAGCTCCCCAGGCCTCCCTGAACATCACCAACTCCCGAAGTCCACCCAAACTCATGTCCATTGTGTCAGTGATGCTATCCAACCATCTCATCCTCTGTCGGCCCCTTCTCCTCCTGCCTTCAATCTTTCCCAGCATCAGGGTCTTTTCAAATGAGTCAGCTCTCCACATCAAGTGGCCAGAGTATTGGAGTTTCAGCTTCAACCTCAGTCCCTCCAATGAACACCCAAGACTGATCTCCTTTAGAATGGACTCGCTGGATCTCCTTGCTGTCCAAGGGACTCTCAAGATTCTTCTCCAACACCACAGTTCAAAAGCATCAATTCTTCGGCACTCAGCTTTCTTCACAGTCCAACTCTCACATCCATACATGACCACTGGAAAAACCATAGCCTTGACTAGATGGACCTTTGTTGGCAAAGTAATGTCTCTGCTTTTCAATATGCTGTCTAGGTTGGTCATAACTTTCCTTCCAAGGAGCAAGCTTCTTTTAAGTTCATGGCTACAATCACCATCTGCAGTGATTTTGGAGCCTCGAAAAATAAAGTCTGACACTGTTTCCACTGTTTTCCCATCTATTTCCCATGAAGTGATGGGACCAGATGCCATGATCTTAGTTTTCTGAATGTTAAGCTTTAAGCCAACTTTTTCACTCTCCTCTTTCACTTTCATCAAGAGGCTCTTTAGTTCTTCTTCACTTCTGCCATAAGGATGGTGTCATCTGCAAATCTGAGGTTATTGATATTTCTCCTGGCAATCTTGATTCCAGCTTGTGCTTCTTCCAGCCCAGCGTTTCTCATGATGTATTCTGCATATAAGTTAAATAAGCAGGGTGACAATATACAGCCTTGTCGTACTCCTTTTCCTATTTGGAACCAGTCTGTTGTTCCATGTCCAGTTCTAACTGTTGCTTCCTGACCTGCATTCATGTTTCTCAAGAGGCAGGTCAGGTGGTCTGGTATTCCCATCTCTTTCAGAATCTTCAATGGTTTATTGTGATCCACACAGTCAAAGGCTTCGTCATAGTCAATAAAGCAGAAATAGATGTTGTTCTGCAACTCTCTTCCTTTTTCGATGATCCAGGGGATGTTGGCAATTTGATCTCTGGTTCCTCTGGCTTTTCTAAAACCAGCTTGAACATCAGGGAGTTCCTGGTTCACATATTGCTGAAGCCTGGCTTGGAGAATTTTGAGCATTACTTTACTAGCATGTGAGATGAGTGCAATTGTGTGGTAGTTTGAGCATTCTTTGGCATTGCCTTTCTTTGGGATTGGAATGAAAACGGACCTTTTCCAGTCCTGTGGCCACTGCTGAGCTTTCCAAATTTGCTGGCATATTGAGTGCAGCACTTTCACAGCATCATCTTTCAGGATTTGAAATAGCTCAACTGGAATTCCATCACCTCCACTCCTTTGTTCGTAGTGATGCTTTCTAAGGCCCACTTGACTTTACATTCCAGGATGTCTGGCTCTAGGTGAGTGGGAGTGATCACAGCTTCATGATTAACTTGGTCATGAAGATCTTTTTTGTACAGTTCTTCTGTGTATTCTTGCCACCTCTTCTTAATATCTTCTGCTTCTGTTAGGTCCATACCATTTCTGTCCTTTATTGTGTCCATCTTTGCATGAAATGTTCCCTTGGTGTCTCTAATTTTCTTGAAGAGATCTCTAGTCTTTCCCATTCTGTTGTTTTCTTCTATTTCTTTGCACTGATCACTGAAGAAGGCTTTTTTAAAAAATCTCTCCTTGCTATTCTTTGGAACTCTGCATTCAAATGGTATATCTTTCCTTTTCTCCTTTGCTTTTCACTTCTCTTCTTTTCACAGCTATTTGTAAGGCCTCATCAGACAGCCATTTTGCTTTCTTGCATTTCTTTATCTTGGGGATGGTCTTGCTCCTTGTCTCCTGTACAATGTTGCTAACCTCTGTCCATAGTTCATCAGGCACTCTATCAGATCTAGTCCCTTAAATCTATTTCTCACTTCTTAGATATGGCCATGTCATTGAACTCTGGACAATGGGATGTGATTTCTGCATAGAAGTCACATGAGCTACTTTCTGGATCAGTCCATAACCTTCCATGTACCATATTCCCTGCTCTTTGCCACTTCCAACTTTCTGGAATGGAATAAATCTGGAGTGGTTTGAGGAGCTCCGCTTTGAGGATGCTGAAATTGATGGAGGTGAGTGGCTTTATGATTACCTTTTGGAAGCAGCCACTTAAGAACTCTACCATCGCACCGTATCATGAGCGAGAAATATATCTTATTATGTTAAGCTACTGAGGTTTCAGTATTTTTTCCTATTACAATTCTTTAGGTATCTATCCTAAGTAATTAAATGCTTTACATCTGACATGTTTGAAAGGTATTACAGTTAAAAAAATGTTTACTTTTATTAAACCAAATTTTCCACTGATTTGATCACAATAATTTCAGGGTTTGTTTTGCTTTTACTTTAATAAATATTAGAGAGTAGAACTATTAGTTTTCTCATAGTAAAAGTGGGAAATCATAGAAATGGGAAGTAATTGATTAATTTTAATTAATTACAGTTTATAATTAATTTCTAATAATAGAAAAGGGAACAATATGTCTTTGTTTAGGGAGAACTGCACTAAGCCTTTCCTCACTCCCTCTAACCTTCTAGAAGTTTATTCTAGCTAGAAGAAAAGTTTATTCTAGCCAAAAGAGGAGAAGTCTAAGAACAAGCTGTGTCCAGGGTTACGAGGATGTACAGCACCAGGAATTTTAAATATAAACTCACACACAAAGCTATGTTCAACCCAGAATTAACTAGGTGAGAGGAGGCAAGTTCTTTGAGGAAGTAGCTCTGAAAGAGCCTCTTCCACAGGAGCTGGGCCTGGTCCAGGGGAGTTTTGCATTCATCCATGAGGACTTTGATGGCAAAGAGACCTTTTGACCTTATTGTCCCCGAAACAAACACTTTCCATCTGGACAAGTATAAGGTAGTCAAGGTGCCCTTGATGTGCGGAGCAGGCAAGTTTGCCTCCACAGTTGGTATGAATTTTCATTGTCATATCTTCAAACTGCCCCCATTCCTTAGGGAGGAGATGGCTGACCATCTCACCTTTGAAGACCATCTGACCACAGCCTGATGGACACATGGCTCAGAAACCTGAAAACCAGAAGAACGGACGTTTTCTTTCCAAAGTTCAAATTAGATCAGAAGTGTGAGGTGTATCTACGAGGGACTGAGGAATATGTAAAGCATGGAAGGGCAATCAGCACAGTCCAGGTTGGTGGGAAATAATTTTCAGGAGGGAAATGTTCCGTTTCTTTGACAAATTAGTTATAAGGGAAAAAAGGAGTTGGAGTAATCTACAGATTGAAACAGACTTAATGAAACATATCAGCCAAATTTGCAATGTGTCATTTTTATCTAGATCATGATTCAAGCAAACTGTAACAAAATATGACCCTTGTGAAGGATGTAGCTGTGCGTAATATTAAGCATTCTTAATAATGTCTGACAATCATATTGAATTTATGAAAATTACTGAATTTTATTATTCATAAAATTATTTATGAAAATTATTGAATTCATAAAAAGACTTTTCTCCAAAAGAAATTTTTTTAAAGGTATGATGGGCGTGAACTGCTGAAGCAGACGGGAATCGGCTGAACCTTCTCGCCCTGGGCTGACCTGAGTGAACTCTCAGTCACTGCAAGAAATCTAAAAATTGCCAAGGTTTTACAAAGAGCAACGATTGAGGTCAGTGAAAAAGGAACTGAGCCAGTGGCAGGAACTCTGTCAAAAATTACTGCTTATTCCATGCCTCCCATCATCAAAGTGGACCGATCATTTCATTTCACTATCTGTGAAGAAACCTCTGGAATGCTGCTATTTTGGGGCAGGGTGGTGAATCCACCTCTCCTGTGACCTGTGACATGCATGAGTGTTTAAACCTACTCAGGACGTTGGCACTAGGTATCGAAAGGAGAAAGTGTCCCCTCCTTGGTCCACAAAGGCCAGCTTGAGTCATTCTTAGATAAATCTGATTATTAAGTTCAAACTTATTTTAAGGAAAAAAGAAGGAAGAATTATATATAGAAGCTAAGGATTAATGAGAAGAGACAAGTGTGGTGACAAGATTCTAGTTTTTTACACGTTTGCCTTGTTTCCTCTTTTCATATAAGGAATCATGATAGTAATATCAATCATTCATAATGGTAATGACTAATAATGGCCTTGTTCAGCTCTTTTAATAAAAGTATATATTGTGATCTTGTAACAGTGAGGACTCTATCAGAAGAAGCATCTCTAATGAAGGGGATTTATTGGTCTCAGAGAGAAGGCAAACCTTGGTACTGGCTTGACCCAAATGCCACACTGAGTCCTCAAGGACTGGCCTTTGGGTCTTGCTCTTCTTCTACCTGTGACATTAAGCAGCATCTTCAGTTTGCACTCATACCTCACGGGAGAACTTCTTTCCCCAGGAAAACTTCACCTACATTTTGTTGATCTAATGTAGGTCAACATCCCTTCTTGTATCCAAACAAATTCCAGTGTTTGGGAAAATGTCATATACTTGTGTTTGAATTATGTGGTCCAGTCACTGTGGCAACAGAGACCATCTGCTTAAATTACAGAGGTCAGGTCCCTCGCTTGTGGCTGGTAGTGGGTTAAATCCTTCTCCCACACCATATGGCTGCCACGCAACAGCAGAGAGTTGGAATTATTGATGGAGGGATACTCATAGATCAGCTTTTGAACAAATTATATGATGATAAGAGTTAACACTTATACACCAGACAGTTATCATATACCAGACACTAAGTATTTAAATATATGAACTCATTAAAAAATATAATAGGCACCATAAAACAGGCACTATTATTAGCCTCATTTAACAAATGAGGAAAGTAGATGTTTGTTTTTTGCCCAAAATCAAGACAAATTGATAATAGAACTTAACTTTGACTCCGGACGGTCAATTTACAAGTACATATGTAAATATACACTTAATGAGATGTATAAATACATTTATACTTTTACACATACATATATATTTACACAGATATTTATATCCCATGCACACTCACACACACACCCACATTGTTTAATTCCTGGTCTTCAGATCTCATGATTATAACAAAGGTGCCATCTGGTGTTAGAACCTTCTAATTGCAGAAAAAGCACCCAAGTGGAAATGAAGACCCTCAAACAAAACAAACTTTAACTTCACAGTAGTCTAAAGTCCTACCCACAGAACTTTCCCCTCTTTGAGGGATCCTTATCATGCCTGAAAACACATTTAACTTGTCACCGTGTTGCTTCCAGCTGACCCTCACACTTACTCTCTATGTGACCTGCAAAAACCACTCCTGAATGAAAATCACATTATTCTCATGTACAGGGAGACAGCATGTATGGACTTTTTTTAGGGAAAATGTGAGTTGTCCTATAGTACACACCAAGTCTTCCCATTTTTAGCACCCAGTCCAGCCCATGCATACGCCCGCCTGTCCCATGTGGCTGACTTTGAAGGTACTTCTCTTCCTCTTTTTTAATTAATGGATAAAATGTGATGGCTGCAAATCTTGCCCAGGACATGGGAGTACATTGTGACAGACTCCTTGTTTAGTTTCTCTAGCTGCTTTGGTAAACCTGGGCCTTGATATTGGTCTGACATCATGCAGAAGGTCTCCAAGGATGATACCTTGGACAGAAACCCAACCCTGCCTTTGCAGTTCTTGTTCAGAACAATTAATTCTAGATTTTTGAAATTATTTCCAAAATTATCCTTGAATTGAAACAAGGTCCCCAGGACCAGTATCTTCTAGCTCAGACCTTCTTGTCAGCCCATTGTAACTTACTCAGTCAGAATTTCCTCCACGTCATGATTTAATAAGTCTTCTGGTAAGCTGAAGGAGCAATTTAACATGTGCATACTCACTCATCTCCTTAAAAGCTCTATGTAAATCTAGAGTGCCTGCCTCCCTCTCAAATGAGCATCCTATTAAAATAAATGATTAGTTACTGTACACACACAGACACACAAACACCCACACACAAGACTCCAACACTGTAGGCCTCTCAGCTGCTGGACATCAAGTTTCTCATAGCACATAAGGTGTTAATAGTGCAGTGTTATTGGATTGCATTTAAGTGAGCTGAAAGTTTTTGGCAAAATAGAACATTCTTAGTTAAGATTCAAGTACCAAAGGTTATACAAATGCAGATTACACAATTTCACAGCTGTATAATATCAACATATTTTTAAAAAGATGTGACGAGAGAAGGTGCTGAGCAGAAGTTCACTGATAACGTAGCAAGCAGTGTGGCTTTCAAAGGTTTTCCACTGAATTGGTATCCCATTAAATAGTTTGGCAATAAGGATTGATCATAGTTAGTGTGAACTGCAAATATTCCAAGATCATTAGCTTTTCAGCTGGGTAACATCACTGAACGGAGAAGGCAATGGCACCCCACTCCAGTACTCTTGCCGGGAGAACCCCAGGGACGGGGGAGCCTGGTGGGCTGCCGGCTCTGGGGTCGCACAGAGTCGGACACGACTGAAGCGACTTAGCAGCAGCAGCAGCAGCATCATCACTGAAGGAGCCTTGAAAGTGTGTGTGCTCAGTCGTGTCCGACTCTGTGCGACCCCATGGACTATAGCCCACCAGATTCCCTGCCCATGGAATTTTCCAGCCAAAATATTAGAGTGAGTTGCCATTTCTTTTTTTCTCCAGGGGGTCTTCCCAACCGAGAGAGCAAACCCGAGTTCCTGCGTCGCCTGCCTTGGCAGGGGGACTCTTCACCACTGAGCCACCTGGGAAACCCGTTGTTGTCCAGTCACTCAGTCGTGTGTGACTCTTTGAGATCCCGTGGACCGCAGTACACCAGACTTCCTTGTCCTTCACTATTTCCCAGAGTTTGCTGGTCAAAAGCTGTTTCTGGGCCTTTGGTCCAATGGTAGACCCTAGATCCCTGCTTCCAGGAACTTAGGTCCAGAGTTCTATGCACAAGTCAGGGATAAAGAAGTAATGATATTTATATACTCTTTCTTTATATAATCTGGAAGACTCAAGAGTTCAAACTGCCTATTCTAAAGAGACTCTGAAAATATTCCTTCTATACCAGAGAAAATTCTGCACCTAATGAACATTTTTATTTCCTAATCTTTTCAGTTCAGCTGAGTCTTCTTTTAGGACTAAATTCTTCCCCTTGATTATAAGGGCTACTCGTGAATCTATCTGTCAGGGGATCTTCAGTGCTTTTTGTGGGCTAGAATACCGTATCACCCCACTATTCCGCCAGGGAAGCTTCCCTGGTGGCTAAGATTGTTAAGAATCTGCCTGAAATGTAGGAGATTTGGGTTCGATCCCTGGGTCAGGAAGATCCCCTGGAGAAGGAAATGGCAACCTACTCTAGTATTCTTGCCTGGAGAATTCCATGGACAAAGGAGTTGGTGGGCTACAGTCTTTCACTTTCCACTACTCCTCCTGCCAGACCCAGTTTTACCCTCTCCCATCTTCCCTTAGACTCCTTGACAAGAACCAGAGTCTGCAGACCTGGATTCAAGTTCTAAAGTGAACAAATAATGAGGGAATTTTCTGCTGTGATAGAAATATTTGATTTCTTGCTTTGAGCAGTACTTTGTGTGGCCCATTTCCTGCAGAGAATTTATAAACAATAATAAAGCTGACAAAAAAGCTAATCTACTTATCACCATGCATTGATAGCTCTAAACAAGGTCAGTGAGAAGCTACTGTTTCCTCCCAAAATCTTTTGTCTAAGCTCTAAACAATTATTATAGTTTCCATTGAGTTTTACCATTAATATGCAAGCCTCAAAGTAATACACCTTCATTAATTATTCTTTAATAGTTTTTGTATTATGCATGAAAGTTAATTCAGAAAACTCCTAGTTATATAGTTAGCCCTCACCACATGTAGACTCAGCCACACACATTTGTTTTGAGAGTAAGTTGGTAATAGTTTAGAGTAAATCTTTGTAGCTCACTTTGGACACAGGTCAACTCTCCAACCCAAACCCATGGTACTACATATTCTTGTGTTTAGGAAGTAAATTAAAATAAACAATGATAACATAGTGATTGTAAAGGCAAAGAAAGAGAATTTTAAATACTTCAATTTGTCATTCTGTGTGAGCACTTGAAGTTTACTTTTTTGGAACTTTCAGAAAAAAAAAGACAATTAATTCACTCCAGGGTTGTGTCCTTGTTGGAAAACACTGCAGAATGTAGGTACAACAGTGAAAAGGCTTTCCCAGGGAAGATGAAGCTATGCCCACAGAAAGACACAAAAGAAAATATGGCACAAGAAAATCAGTTCAAATTTTATTTTCTTTTATGCAGTTTTTCTCTTCTGATTTTTTTTCTGATGTAAAACTTTAAATGAGATCAACCAAACACAAAAATATTTGCAAACAACAAGCATCAGCTTTGAGCAATGCATAGTCAGACATCAAACCTTCAAATGGACTCTTTTAGGTCAGCTTATTCAGACTGTGTAAGGCTATTTAACCATGCATCAAAAAGTACAAGGAAGTGGACATTTCTTAGGGGAGAAAAAGAATGAAATTTTGAAGAATGACAGGAGAAAGCGCAAAAAATAATGCTCTTATATTACCAGAAGCAAGTAGACAATAATATCTGAATCCCACAAATTTTCACCTAGAATTAGACATATATCCTATTGAGAGAATAGTATTGACGCATGTATGTTACCATATGTAAATAGATGGCCAGTGCAAGTTCAGTGGATGAAGCAGAGCACCCAAAGTCAGTACACTGGGACAGTCTAGAGGGATAGGATGAGGAGGGAGGTGGAGGGGGTTCAGGATGGGAGGACACATGTATACCTGTGGCCAATTCATGTTGATGTTTGGCAGAAAACACCACATTAGTATAAAGTATCCTCCAATTAAAATAAATAACATTAAAAAAAATAAAGTTATGAGTCCAAAAATGTCCATTTCTTTTGTAATTTAGTCACTTTCAAATGATTTTTGCAGATTTAAAACTTTGGAATTTCTTACCAGAAACAATAGATATTTCTGATAAACTTTCTTCCTAGTGAAGATATTTTGGTGGAGATGTTTTTGCTGAGAGATATTTCAGAGCCACTAGAAATGTGCCTGTATAAAAGATTTTTAAAAAATGAACAGTATTATAATTTCTAGAACATTGTGATTGAAATTTTTGTGAATTTCTACCAAATTTATCCTTACATGCAAGAATTTTCCATTCATATATATGTTGCTTCACATGAAAAAATTAAAATTGAAATTAATAGAGTGTTCTTCCATCAGTTATATGTGAAGATAGGATGAAAATTTGTTTATACTATTTTTGGAATGTGAATAAGCAAAGAAGATAAATTTGTCATTGACAAATTTGCACTGTAATACTCACTCCAGTTTCAGACCAATATAGGTATAAGGATTTTCCTTTTTTGCAAAAACATATTAGTATAGTTAAAAGTATTGCTCCACTACTTTTTTCCTTTTTGTACTGTAATATTTATTTATTTTCACTAGTATGATCATATACATACATATACACACACACATACCCCCCAAGAAAATAAAGGTTGCACTGTGTTTCTTTTCTGGCCATTATTATTATTCAGCTCATTAATTCACTTAGCCTAGAGAGGGAAGATATTTTTTCTTAATGACCCTCTGCGAGTGTTAAACATGCTGCAAACATCACTGAAGCCACATATAAAAGTGGAAGTGAACCGTGGACAGCCCTGAGGTTTGGGGTGCTTTTTTATTATACAATGTCTAGTGTATTATAATGGCTTCCAACAGTTTTAAATACTTCTCTTCACTCCATATTTACCCTTTATTTTCCTGTCACATTCATTATCCATTCATGATCAAAGTCAGCAGTGACTCCAAAATTTGTATATAAGAAGAGCTTTCTTAGAATTGTCCATCAGCTTGGAGGGGACATCAGAGGGCTTGTCTAAGACCGAATTTTCTCAGCAAGGGCAAGGGTTTAACTTTTTGCTTATTTGGAGGCACAGGAGGTAGGGAGGGGCAGGAAGGGCGGAGGAATCAAAAGCCAGCTTTTGTGACTACTGCTGAGCAATAAGCATGGAGGTGTCCTAATTCCACAAGCCTGGAGACTGGGAATTCCAAGGGAAATCCAGTATATCAGCTAGTCATGTGATGGTGGACAAGCTTTTATTCTCAGTCTCCTCATCTGAAAAATGAGGGGGTGGGCCTAGATGGTCTCTTAAAGCCCCTTCCAACCATAACATTCAATGCTTATGACTCATTTGCTATGGAGGTCTTCAGCTACGGATGGCCCTAGATTTATGCCAAATTTACATTGCATCAAAGTGGAGAGACAAACAGCCACGGAGCCAGAGACTATGAGTTAATCGGCAAGCTCTGGTGGGATAAATGAGAAAGTATCAGGTTCCTTTTTAAAGGACCAGGTGTTTTAGATAGTGTGTGTTGTTCTTCCATAAACTTTGGCTTCTTAGATCATGTCTACGTTCACAAGTCCTTCTGCAAACCACGTCACTATCAACTGAAACAAACGTTGAAGTTTTCTCTTTCTGTTTTACCTAGAACTCCTTTAGTCCCACTGGACAAAAATTGGGTAAAAGTAATTTTAAAAATTGCTGCCTATCAGTCCAGTTTACACAACAAATATTTCCATATGGGCAGGAGCCAGTTTTCTGGTATTTGGAGGACAAGCCAGATCTCAGAGTGGTCTTTTAAATCAAAAACCAAATGTGGGGTTGAGCTCATTCCCTGGAACTTCGTTAAGGAGAATTCATTTCACTTCCTTGGCATAAATTAAGCTGCAGTGAGCGAGTGAAAGATTCCACCACCTTTGCTGAGATGGTAAAATGAGCTCTGCAGGGGAGGTCAGAAAGAGACCTGGGCCCTCTGGAGAATGTGGAGGAAGCAGGATCCGATGGCGTGTGTTGGTTTCCTGGCTGCAAGCCAGGAGAAATCAAACAAGTGGCCAGTGAGACTCAGGCCTACATCCTTCAGTGGTGGGGGGACACCTGGTGAGAATCTCTGATCCTGCCCCAGGCTGCAGTGGGGACAGAGGAGAAGGGAGAGACTTGTCTACAACAGGAGGAGGTGTGCTAACATCACAGCCCTCTGCTCACACTGGAGACACTGACACCAGGGGCAGAGAGTAGCCCCAAGGGCCCTTCTGTGCCCAGTGAGAGGCATCTGGCTTCAGGAGTCTCCGTTAGCAGCTCCTTTGCTCAGTGAACCGTCTGAATATGGATGTGCCCTGAGCTTTCTGCTCAGATCTCTGGGACCCTCAGAATCCCCATCCCTCAGAGCATCTTCCTTCACTCCCACATCTGCAGTCAGTCATCATTTGTGTGTCACCAAAGCTCCTCAGCCACTGCTCAGCCCAGAACATTCTCCTGTGGCCTAGACCCCAAAACCCAGCACCTTACTGCCCCTCTCCAAAATCACTGCAGATAATGACTGCTGTCATGAAATTAAAAGACACTCACTCCTTGGAAGGAAAGCTATGACAAATCTAGACAACATATCAAAAAGCAGAGAATCACTTTTCTGGCATAGGTCTTTATAGTCAAATCTATCATTTTTCCAGTAGTCATGTATGGGTCTGAGAGTTGGACCATAAAGAAGGGTGAGCACAGAAGAACTGATGCTTTCGAACTGTGATGTTGGAGAAGACTCTTGAGAGTCCCTTGGACAGAAAGGAGATCAAACCAGTCCATCCTAAAGGAAATCAATCCTGAAGATTCATTGGAAGGACTGATGCTGAAGCTGAAGCTCCAATACTTTAGCCACCATTGGAAAAGACCCTGATGCTGAATGCAAAAGGAGAAGAGGATGGCAGAAGATGAGATGGTTGGATAATATCACTAACTCAATAGATGTGAGTTTGAGCAAACTCAGGGAAATAGTGGAAGACAGAGGAGTTTGGTGTGCTGAAGTCCATTGGGTCGCAAAGAGTCAGACACATCTTCGAGCCTCAGCAACACAACAAACATGTGAAAGAATGGGTACCATAGGGGAAATGGAGATGGAAGTTAGAAGAGATTTTTGAAATATGCTTCTGATTGTTTAACACTTACTTCTTTTACCAGGACCTTGTATATATTCTTCATGGCATGCCATCATCACAGTTCTTAATGAATTTCTTATGTTTATTTCTAACATGAGTTTTGTCCATCCCCTTCCAACAGAATATAAAGTTTGTGAGGACAGAGACTCATTCCATCTTGGTAACTACTAAGTCCTTGGCATCATACAGGTCCTGGCACCTAAAATATTTATTGAATTGGTTTATTAATTAATAATTCAATAGTTTCTATAATTAAAAAAAAATAAATTAAAAGGACAAACTCCTTTAATGGCTATTTACAGTTTCTGG
This sequence comes from Oryx dammah, assembly GCF_014754425.2. Lineage (NCBI taxonomy): Eukaryota > Metazoa > Chordata > Mammalia > Artiodactyla > Bovidae > Oryx > Oryx dammah. The sequence goes on from NW_024070203.1 coordinate 80,398,384, forward strand.
AATAAAAGCTTGAAGCACTTTCATTCATCAGGTTTCTGGCTTTCTCTGCATCTTCATCTATCAGCTCCTCTCACCATGGCCCCCCATTCTGCTCCAGAGATCTTCTCTTCAAGGTTAAGATTCCTCGAGGGCAGGGACAGTGTGTTATTAGACTTTGGAGGCCCATGCTTTATACAGTGCCTGATATATTATAGTTCCTGAGGGAACGTTGGTTAAATGAGCACTTCAGTTGCAGATGGGAGAAGAGGGAACTGTATGAAGTGGCTTAGACATGAAGGAGGGGCTGTTCTCTCAATGAGAGCTACCTTGCCAGTTGTAAACTCTGGCACTTTGGGAAAATCTCTTATACAATGGATATATCCACAATTTTAACCCCTTTACATTGTTCTTAGTACACAATGAGACAGCAGGTATGAATGTGTAGTGCAAACTCTGAAGAACTATACATATATTGTTATTTTTATTAGATAGGTAGATAGACTAAACGTCACATTTATTTCTCTAAATCAGATTTAATCTGTGCCAGATGACATTGAATGGCAAGAAATCCAACTTCCATTATCATTGATATTTCTTTCCACTGCCCCCAGGATTACTCAAAGGTACCAAGAGACTTTCCCTGGTCTTCATATTTAAAGAGGACCCTCTCATCTTCAGCTCCTACCACTCACTGTGAATATGTTTCTGGTTCCAGCCCAGAAGGTCTCCTTGTAGACAGGAGGCTCTGTGCTTCCATGCCGAGCTTATACGTAAGCCTGTTGTGCCAGCTGTTCTCCAGGAGATTCTGTTATACACCTCTGCTCTCAGTGAATTGTGGTAGCTTCATCAGCACCCCCAAAATTCTTCAACAGTAGAGGCCCCTGCATCGTGAATGAGTTATTCAGTGGCTCCCCTGCCTTCGGATGCCAGGCAAAGCCATGTCAGCTGCTTCAGGGTATAGAATTCCTTTCACCATGATGTATCACCACTTTTCTTACATCCAAGGTTATAGCTGTTTGCTATAGGTTCAAGCATTCTTTACCTGTCACATCTCTCCATAGATACAAATAGAAAGTTGTGATACACAAGTGAATTTGGATGTCCTGGAACCAAACCTTAAATGATTCAGAGTAAAATCTGTGAAGAGCTCCCTAGCCCACTGTCCAGTGTGTATACTGTGACCCCGGTGTCTCAGCCATGTGACCTGGCCAAGACACAATCTGGTCAGACTTCAGATGTCTTACCTACAAAACAGGAGAGTAACACTGCACAGCTTAAAGCTAAGTAGCTAGACCTAAAGACGGCAGGAGCAACTACATTGTATCATATATGATCATGCTTTCACATCTCATAAGATGCCTTCCAACTCTAAAATCTAATACATCATTTACTGAGGAGTTGTGTTTTTCTTTGTTACTTAGTTTACTCATGTAAAATGAATATAATAATCCCTGATTGAATCACAAGATGATTCTTGTAAGGAGGATGGAATAAAATAAACTATGCAAATATATTTCAAAAAGTACAAAGTGTTCCTTTAATTGACATATAGGTGACTTACCGGATTATATTAGTTTCAGGTGTGTAACATAATGACTCAATATTCTTATAGATTATACTCAATATAAAATTAGTATAAAATACTGACTGTATTCCCTGTGCTGTACATCATATGTGCTTGTGTGCGCTCAGTCATTTCGTCAGGTCCGAATTTGTGACTCCAAGGACTGGGATTCTCCAGGCAAGAATACTGGAGTGGGGTGTCATTTCCTTCTCCAGGGGATCTTCTCCACTCAGGGATCGAACCTGCAGCTCCTGTGACTCTCACTGCAGGCAGATTCTTCCCCTGCTGAGCCACGGAGTGGGGCGGGGTGGGGGAGCCCATGCTGTGCATTACATCCTTGTAACTTTATTTATCTTAGCTGCACTGGGTCTTTGTCGCAGTCCATGGGCTCTTGGATGCTGCACCACACAGGGCTTTCTCTAGTTGCCAAGGCGGGGTGGAGGGTGGCGGGGGGACTTCTCTCGTTGTGGAGCTCGGGCTCTAGGGTGCACAGGCAAGCAGCTGCAATATGGGCTTCTCTAGGTGTGGAGCGAGTGCTTAGCTGCCCTGCAGCATGTCATATCTTAGTTTCCCAACCAAGGATTGAACCTACATCCCATTCATTGGCAGGTGGGTTGTTAACCACTGGACCACCAGGAAAGTTCTGCAACTTATTTATTTATACCTAACTGTTTGTACATCTTCACCTATTCCCCTTCACCTCTTTTGCCCTTCCTCCCGCCCCCTTCCCTGCTGGTAACCACTAGTTTGTTATCTGTGTCTGTGAGTCTGTTTCTGTTCTGCTATAATTGTCCATTTATTTTCGTTTTTAAATTGCACAGACAAATGAAAAGATACAGTGCTTGTCATTCTCCCTCTTGCTTCACTGAGCAGTCCCATCTATTGTCCCAAACAGCAGATTTTCATTATTTTTTATTGTTGAGTAATATATTCCATCATGTGTGCGTGTGTGTGTGTGTGTGTTTGTGAGGGTATGTATGTATGTGTACATATATATATATATATATATATATATATACAGACCATATGCTCTTTTCTGCTAATTTTTATTGGAATATATTTGATTTACAATGCTGTGTTAGTTTCTTCTGTACACCAAAGTGAATCAGTTATACATTTCCATTTACATATATCCACTCTTTTTTCTATTCTTTTCCCACATAGGTCATTACAGTATTGAGTAGGGTTCCCTGTGCTATACAGTAGGTTCTCATTAGTTATCTATTTTATATAGTGAAGTGTGCACATGTGCATATCTTTTCATTCATTCACCTGTTCTACATCATTGCTGTCATATGTAACGCTGCTATGAATATTGGAGTGCAATTATCTTTTCAAATTAGTCTTTTTTTCCTTCAAATAAATATCCAGGAATATTTATGAATCCTGAATCCTATGGTAGCTCTATTTTTAATTTTTTGAGAAAATTCACAGTTTTCCCTAGTGGCTGTACTAATTTACATTTCCACCAACAGTAAATGAGGGGTTCCTTTTCTCCATATCCTTGCCAATACGTGTTACTTCTTGTCTTTTTGATGATAGCCATTCTGACAGGTACGAAGTGATAGCTCATCATAGCTTTGATTTGCATTGCCCTGATGGCTTGTGATGTTGAGCACTTTTTTATGTGCCTGTTGGCCATCTATGTCTTCTTTTAGAAAAGTACCTACTCAAATCCTCTGCTAGTTTTTTAATCAGGTTGATTGAGCTTTTCTTTTTAACTTTTTGTTTTATACTGGGGTATAGCCTATTAACAATTTTGCAATAGTTTCAGGTGAACAGCAAGTGGACCCAGCCATATGTACACACGTATCCATTCCCTGGGGTTTTTTTAAATACTAAATTTTATTATTTCTTTATGTATTCTAGATGTTAACTCCTTATAAGACACATAGTTTTGCAAATATCTTCTACCATTTAGCAAGTCACCTTTTTAGTTTCCTGATGGTTTCCTTCACTGTACAAAAGCTTTTTTATGTTTGACTGCTGCTGCTGCTGCTGCTGCTGCTGCTTCTAAGTCGCTTCAGTCGTGTCCGACTCTGTGCGAACCCATAGATGGCAGCCCACCAGGCTCCCCCATCCCTGGGATTCTCCAGGCAAGAACACTGGAGTGGGTTGCCATTTCCTTCTCTATATGTTTGACTAATTCCTGTTTATTTCTGCTATTGATTCCTTTACTTAGGAGACAGATCCAAAAAACTTATTGTTAAGACAAATATCAAAAAGTATACTGCCTATGTTTTCTTCTAGAAGTTTTATGGTTTCTGGTCTTACAATTAGGTCTTTAATTCATTTTGAGTTTATTTTTGTATACAGTGTAAGAAATGTTTTAGTTTCATTTTATTTCATCTATTTCATTTATTCAATTTTCCAAACACCACTTATTAAAAAAAAACTTTTCCCCATTGTAAATTCTTGCCTTTTGTCATAAATTAATTGACCATATGATTGTGAATTCATCTCTGCGATTTCTGTTGTTTCATTCTCTGTTTTTGTGCCAGTACCATACCATTTTGATTACTGTAGTTTTGTAGTATAGTCTAAAGGCAGGCCGCTTGATATTTCTAGTTTTGTTCATTTTTCTCAAGACCACTTTGGCTATTGAAATTCTTTTTATGGTTCCACAGAAAATTTAATGTTATTGGTTCCAATTCTGTGAAAAAATGTCATGGTATTGCCTTGAATTTGTATGTTGCTTTGGGTAGTATGTACATTTTAACTATATTAATTTTTCCAATTCTTGAGAATGGGATATCTTTCCATCAATTTGTATTATCTTCATATTATCTTCAATTTTCTTTTTTTTCTTAACTTAAAAAAATTTATTTTATATTAGATTTATAGTTGATTTACAATCTTAAGAGTTTCAGGTGACAGCAAAGTGATTCAGTTTTACATATAAATATATCTATTCTTTTTTCAAATTCTTTTCCCATTTAGGTATTATCACTTTGCCAACAAAGGTACATATAGTCAAAGCTATGGTTTTTCCAGTATGTATGAATGAATGTGTGTGAATGTATGAAGGTGAGAGTTAGACAATAAAGAAAGCTGAATGCTGAAAAATTTATGTTTTCAAATTGTGGTGCTGGAGAAGACTCTTGAGATTCCCTTGGACAGCAAGGAGATCAAATCAGTCAATGCTAAAGGAAATCAACCCTGAATATTCACTGGAAGGACTGATGCTGAAGATGAAGCTCGTATACTTTGGCCACCTGATGGGAAGAGCTCTCTAGAAAAGACCCTAGTGTTGGGAAAGATTGAAAGCAAAAGGAGAAGGAAGTAGCAGAGGATTAAATGGTTAGATAGCATCACTGACTCAATGGACATGAATTTGAGCAAACTCTGATAGTGGAGAACAGGGAAGCCTGGCATACTGCAGTCCATGGGGTCATAAAGAGTCAGACATGATTTAGCAACTGAACAACAATATCTGTTATTTTTTCAAATTCTTTTCCCTTTCACATTATTATAGAATATTGAGCAGAATTCCCTGTGCTATACAGTAGGTCTTTGTTGATCATATATCTTGTTTCCTTCAACAATGTCTTATGGTTTTCAAAGTACAAGTCTTTCGCTTCTTTAGTTAATATTATTTCTAGGGATCTTATTGTTTTATTCCATCGTAAATGAATAAAGTTTATTCTCTTCTTATTCCTATTTCTGGTAGTTTATCATTAGTGTATAAGAATGCAGTAGGTTTCTGTATATTTCCTTGTATTCTGCAACTTTACTGAATTCATTTTTAGTTCTAATAGCTTTTTGGTGGTCTTTACCATGTTCTATATACATAGTATTGTGACAACCCTAAACGGTGACTTTTACTTCTCTTCCAATTTGGATGCCTTTCATTTATTTTTCCTGTGTGAATGCTGTGGCTAGGACTTCCAAACTACATTAAATAGAAAAATTTAAAGTTGACATCTTTGTCTTTTACTTGACCTTAGAGGTAAGGCTTTCAAGCTTTAGCTTTCACCATTCAGTATGTGGATCTGTCATAAAAGGCTGTTTTAACGTTAAGATATGTTCCCTCTTTACTCACTTTGCTATGAGTTTTTATCATGAATAGATGATGAGTTCTGCCACATGCTTTTTCTGCATTTATTGAGAGGATCGTGTGACTTTCTAATTCTTTGTATTGTTACTGTGATGTGTCACGTTGATTGATTTGTGGACATTGAGCCATCCTTGCATCCCTAGGATAAATCCCACTTGAACATGAGGTATTATCATTTTTATGTATTATTGAATTTAGTTTGCTAATATTTTATTGAGTAATTTGTAATTATGATATTCAGAAATATTGGCCTGTAATTTTCCTGTTTTGTTGTGTCTTTATCTATTTTGGGTATAACGTTGATCTCACAGAATGAGTTTGGAATTATTCCCTTTTCTTCAACTTTTTGGAATAGTTTGAAAAGGCTAGGTATTAATTCTTTTTAAACTGTGGGTTAGAATTCCCCTGAGAAACTGTCTGGTGGAAAACTTCCTTTGGGGAGGTTTTTTTTTTTTTTTTTTTGATTACTGATTAAATTTCATTACTAGTAATCAATCTGTTGAGATTATATATTTCTTCCAGATTTAGTCTTGGATGATTGAGTGTTTTTAGGAATTCACCTATTTTTCCTAAGTTGTCCAATTTGTTGATGTACAGTTATTCATAATATTCTCTTATGACTGAATTAGAAAAGTACAAAGTTTTGTCCAAACATGAGATATCATTTTTAATGATTGGAGTTCTTCTTTAAGAATTGGTGGCTTCCCAGGTGGCAGTAGTGGTAAAGAATCCACCTGCTAATGCAGGAAATGTAAGAAACATAGGTTTTATCCCTGGGTTGGAAAGATTCCCTGGAGGAGGAAATGGCACCTCATTCCAGTATTCTTGCCTGGAGAATTCTATGGACAAAGGAGCCTGGCAGGCTATCGTCCATAGTGTCACAAAGAGTCAGGCATGACTGAAGCAACTTAGCATGCAAGCATGCAAATGAAAGGGAATAAAACAAGTCATAATTACTTTCATATAACTGGCCTTCAGTTTATCTTATTTACATAATTATTTCTTGGTCAAAAGACTGTTATCCTGAACTATCAAACAAAACATTTCAGTAACTTTAGACATCTCCATTGCTGTTGTTCAGTCACTCAGACATCTCCATTACCCCCATACAATTTTAGTTAGAGAGAAAAGGAATGTATTTAATTAGCCCATTCTTTCCCTGAACTATAGGAAGGTCTAACTCTAAGATTTTCATCTATGGTAAGTAAATATTTATAATCTTTATCTTCTTATATCAATGTATACTCTCTATCATAATTACTTCCTTTACTCTGAAATTTGGGTGCAAAATCGGGTGACATTCAAATCTGGACTATATTAAATACCTTTGGGTTTGATTGAGTAGGATTTGTAAACAAATTACTTTCCTAAAAACATGAAGTCATATAAAATCTTTTACTATTAATGCCTTGTTCTCTCCTGACACCATAAATAAACCTCATTTCCCCTCAAGGATTAGTGAGAAAAGCACATTTTGAAAAATCTCTCCTTTGGCAAAGATATTAGGTAATTGCTACCCACTGCCTTGTACTTGGTTCCCTTTAGCTCCTAATGAAGAAAGTAAACAATGTTTCAAGTCAAGCGAGTCTTGGAGCTCAGCGTTTTAAGCAGACTTCTACTATCTTGGAATTTCTACAAGGTCTGTTACATGATTTACAGTGAAACTGGCTATGGTGAGCAGCCTAATCTCTACCAATGCCACATAAAATCAGTCTTGTGACATTTTAGCATCATCTGCTATTGCTTCTGATCCCCTCTCAGTTCCTTTCTAGTTTTCTATCATTTTTATTTGGCTACCTCGAGTCTCCTTACCTAAGCATTACTGAGCATTCTAATCTTTCTTTCTCTTTTTTTTTTTTTTTTAGTCATAAAACCAATTATTTAATTGAAGCTAACGGGGTTTGCTGTGGGCACTGTACTAAACCCATTTCTGTGAGAAGTTCTGGAAGGACCAGGACATACTGGTCCCAATGGCTTTGGAGCAGCACAGAGTGAGCCCAAGGCTCCTACAAGGTTGAAAGTGACCAAAGATATAGACAAACCATGAAATAGTATTTGCAGCACAGAAGACTTCTTGGAATAGGCATCCTTTAGAGTGACTATTAAAAGATCGATATTTTTTGGACCTGTGGGGTTGGAGGAAGGAAAACCGGCAAAAGAACTGGTGTGGGCAAAGGCAGTGAAAACTCCCCAACATGTATTCAGTCTGGAGCAGTTCAGGCTGGTTAATCACTAGGCACCTCGAGGGAAGTAAATTAAGGTTAGAAAGGTAGTTACCAGATCACGGATATTTGTGATTAGTATAGTGATCATTCTGTGTTACCAATTAACTTATAAATCTATTCTCTCCCCTGTTAAATGCTAGATCAAGTCTCTATGCTAGGTGGCAGGAAGTAAGTAGAGGGGAGGGGAGTAAAAAGAACAAACAAGTTATGGTTCCTGCCTTCAAGGAATTTAATGGAGGAGAGAGAAACGCTAAGATCCTTATAGCACAATGGGTCCCCTTATCAACTGTGAGTCTCTGAACTAGTGTGAGAACCCAATGTCTCCAGATGCTAAAAAGTCCACCCCATTTTCATCTGTCACCAACAGAAGAATGTAACGTGACATTTCTTCTGTGTATTCTGTTAGCAAGATCCTTTTCTCTTTTTCTCTCTCTCACATGCCTATGCTAAGTTGCTTCAGTCGTGTCCGACTCTGTGCAACCCCATAGACGGCAGCCCACCAGGCTTCCCCGTCCCTGGGATTCTCCAGACAAGGGTACTGGAGTGGGATGCCATTGCCTTCTCCACACATGCCTATAGGTGCCCGAAAGAAAACAAAATGATGCACAGCAAACTATTAGCTTTGAAATTAAATTGAAAATAGTTGAAATTAAGCGGAAGTTCCTGGGGGCTAATATAATTTAATGGATGAAGTTGAAAATAGTGGAATCTCTGGTGAACTGAAGATCCTGCCTAAAGGCTTTTTTAAAAAACTTTTGTTTTGAGATAATCATAGGTTCATATGTATATGAACCTATGTATATACAGTTGTAAGAAATGATACAAAGATCCCATGAACACTTTACCTCGATTCCCTCTTGAAAAACAATAGCATCACATCACACCCAGGATAGTTTCACTAGTATAGTCAGAATACAAAACATTTCCATCCCTGCAAGGATTCCCTCATGTTACTCTTTTCTAATGACACCCACTTCCTGTTCCCACTCTCTCCTGAATGCCTGACAATTCTTAATTTGTTCTTCATTTCTATAATTTTGTCATGTTACAAATCATGAATCACAGCTTATAAACCTTTAGAACTGTTATTTTTGACTCTGGATTATTTTCTGGAGTCTACTCAGGTTACTGTGTTTGTCAACATTTTTGTTTCTTTTTATTCCATGATACTGATGTATTACAGTTTGCTAACCATTCATCCATTTAAAGTATGAATAAAACTGATATAAACATTCATGTACAGGTTTTTGGTACAATCAAAATTTTTTATTTCTCTGGAATAAATACCCAGGAGTGCAATTGCCAGGTTATATGTTAGTTATATGGTTAGATTTTTAAGAAACTGAATGGCTTCTTAAAAATATTTACACCAGTGGTATATGAGCGATTTACACATATTTACATCAGCGATATATGAGTGATCATTTCTCTGTAAACTTGTCAGCATTTGATGTCACTGCTTTCTATTTTAGCCATTTTATTTCCCTAACTGCTAATGATGTTAAACATCTTTCAAAATGCTTCTTTGCTATCTGTATATCCTTTTTGTCTCTTTGTGTCTTTTGCTCATTTTCCAACTGGATTTTTTGGTGGTTTGTTAGTTGAGTTTTGAGATTTTTTTTTTAAATATATTCTAGATACTAGTTTTCTGTCAGAAATGTAGTTTGGAGATATTTTTCAGCCACTTTTTAGCTTATCTTTCATTCCTAACAGCCTTTCACAGAGCATAAGTTTTTAGTATTTTTGAAACCCAGGTTATCCAATTTACCTTTTATGGATATTACTTTTGATGTCAAGTTTAAGAACTTTTTGCCTAACTCTAATTTCCAGAGATTTTCTCCTATATTGTTCTAAGATTATTGGAGGCTTATGTTTTACAGTTAAGTTTTTTGGAGTTAATTCTTGCAAAAAGTATGAGACTTAGGGTGAGGTTTATTTCTGTGTGCCTGGATATCTACTTGTTCTAGCAACATTAGTTTTTGCATTTTTGTCAAAACTTACTTGGGAATGTTTCCGTGGGTCTATTTCTGGTTTCTGTATTTTACTCCATTTATTGATGTGTTTGCACGTGTGTGTTAGTCGCTCAGTCATGTCTGTCTCCTTGCAACCCCATGGACCTTAGCCCATCAGGATGCTCCATCCACGGGATTCTCCAGGCAAGAATACTGGAGTGGGTAGCTATTCCCTTCTCCAGGGGATCTTCCCGACCCAAGGACTGAACCCAAGTCGCCTGCAGAGCAGTCAGATTCTCTACCACCTGAGCCACCAGGGAAGCCCATTGATGGGTTTATCCCACTACTAATAGCACACAGTCTTGATTACGGTCACTATACAATAAGTCTTGAAATTGGTAGACTGATTCCTCCTTTTGTGGTCTTCTTTTCAGAGGATTTAAGCTGTCCTATTTGCTTTGCCTTTCCATAAAATTTGAGAATAATTTTTTCTACATCTTCAAAAAATAATGCTGGCATTTTGAGTTGAATTAAAACCATATGTCAATTTGAGGAGAACTAGCATCTTTAGTAGGCCTCCCAGGTGGTGCAGTGGTAAGGAATCTGCCACTGAGAGATGTAAGAGAAGAAGGTTCTATCCCTGGGTTGGGAAGATCCCATGGAGTAGGAAATGGCAACCCACTCCAGTATTCTTGCCTGGAGAATACCATAGACAGAGCAGCCTGGTGGGCTACAGTCCAGGGGGTCACAAAGAGTTGGATATTATTGAGTACACATATACAACACCTTTAGTACATTAAGTCTTTCAATCCATGAACACATTGTATCTCCATTTCTTTAGACCTTGTTTTTCATCAATTTTTTTTTTTTTTACTTTTCAACATACAAATCCTGCTTATGTTTGATTTACATCTAAGTAGTTTTTTATGGAGAAGGAAATGGCAACCCACTCCAATACTCTTGCCTAGAGAATTCCGTGAACAGAGAAGCCTGGTGGGCTGTTGTCTATGGAGTCGCACAGAGTCGGACACAACTGAGCAAATTTACTTTCACTTTTCACTTTCATGCATTGGAGAAGGAAATGGCAACCCACTCTAGTGTTCTTGCCTGGAGAATCCCAGGGACGGGGGAGCCTGGTGGGCTGCCATTTATGGGGTCACACAGAGTCAGACATGACTGAAGTGACTTAGCAGCAGCAGCACCAGTTTTTTTAGGGCTTCCCAGGTGGTGCTAGTGGTAAAGACCCCACCCGCCAATGCAGGAGACATAAGAGATGTGGGTTCAATCTCTGGGTTGGAAGAGCCCTTGGAGTAGGAAATGGCAGCCCACTCCAGTATTCTTGCCTGGAGAATCCCATGAGCAGAGGAGCCTGGCGGGCTGTAGTCTGTAGGGTCTCAAAGAGTTGGACCTAACAGAAGTGACTTGGCACAACACAAAAGGTATTTTGATTTCAGGATACATGTGTCCGCTGCAACTGTATGTTTATCCTGTATCTATCACCTAAGAACTTATTTCAAAGATTTCTTTAGTCAATTTCTCTAGATTTTCTACATAGACAGTCAGTCAGATCATCTGTAAATAGGGACAGTGTTCATTCTTCTTTCCAAGTTGTATGCCTTTGAGTTTCTTTACTTGCCTTATTCCACCAGCCAAAACTCCGAGTTCTCTTTGAATAAAGTGATAAGAGTGGACACCCTTACCCTTTTCCTGATCTGAGTAGCAAAGCATTCAATCTTTCACCACTAAGTATAATGTACATGCTGTTTATGTAAAAAAACACTTTATGAATGAGTATATTTATTTTTTGAACATTGCATGTGGCAAACAAAATCCATCTTCAGGATATTTTCAGCCTATGGGTCAGTACCTTGCAATCTCCACAATGAGTTTGTCCAAATCTTGATTTTTCCCAGCTATTTCAAAACAAGAGGAAATGATGCACTGAAAAAGCTATTAACTGCAGGGAAAGTAATCTTTCATAAATCACCACGTGGCTTTATTCTTCATGCTTCTTGAAAGTTCCACCCAGTTGACTGTACCTTCTGTATTCAAATAGCAGTATCTTCCCTTCTAAGGTAGTCATCACTGAGCAATCCCAGGAACACCATTCCCTTATATTAAATGATTTCAGGGAAAGAACATAGATTTTTGCTCTTTTCCCAATTCCCACTTTCTTGGCCTTCTGCTGTCAAAGGACTTAGACTTTAGCCAAGATTTCAGTACAGCTCTTGGTTGCCACTCTTCACAAGAGCTCCAAGTTGAAATGCTTAAATTCAAATTTAATAAAGAAATTAAGTACAAGAAATCTTGGCCAGAGGGAAGAGACATAGGTACACCTATGGCAGATTCATGTTGATGTTTGACAGAAAACAACAAAATTCTAAGCAATTATCCTTCTATTAAAAAGTTAGTAAATTTTAAAAAGAAAAAAAAAAAAGAAATCTTGGCCAAGAATAGGTAAAAACTGAGTCTAAAATACTATGCAAACTAGACATGAGAAAGAGAAACAGAAAACTACTAAGAAAAGATTGTTTAGGGGATAATTGCTCTGTCTCGCAGTATGTTTTCTGAACGAAACCAATCTTAAAGCCATCTAAAAATAATAAGGAGCTATCACAGAATTGAAATCTTGGGTCATCCTCAACAGTTTGGTTAAATAGTCATGCTTTATTCTTTAGTTTTAGTTATAGAATCTAGATAAACAATTACAAAGACAACTGTATTCCTTTCAATATCAACATATTGTGGAGAATTTGCCATCAATTTAGGGAATCATTTGCTTCAAGACTTCCCTTCAAGGACACAGATTTGCTCCCTACTTTTGAACATAGGAATTGAGAACAAAGTGATTACCCTTGATCACCTCTCAACATTGGATTTAGCCATCACTTAAGTGAGGATTATTATCTAGCCACACATTTTAATCTTTCCTATTACAGCATGCAATTATAATAAAGTCTTTCTGAACTGCATTTTGAACTCTGTAGTCTGAGGTAAGTAATTTTTGTCAATTTATCCTAATGTCTTTCAAAAATTTCTATCCTAAGTGGTACAGACTGAGTAATTTTTCTGATCTCATAGGGCCCTGGGCCTTGGTAATGCCATGTCCATTTCAGTTCGATTAACTTCGAATGAAGGAGAGAGTTCTGCTTTGGATACTTGGCAATGTAACCATAAACAGAAGACTAATCTTTCAATAATACAAGTTTAAGAAAACAAGAGGTGACTGGAACTCTGTTGTAATGAAATTGCCCGTGCATGGCAGTTTCAGGAAGGTTTTTTTTTTCTTTATTCTGGGAGAGTTGAGAGAGCCACATTGCCTCTACCCAATGAAGGTAATTGAGGGAATGATTTCACTTGTTTCTTCTTGGGACTGAATTAGGTCGTCGCCATCTGTGGAGTGTGCTAAATACCTTAGGGGAAGAAGGCTGTTTTCTCATGTCATTTATGTAATGGCTGTGTTGTCACTTGCCACCTTTGAGCAAAATCAATGTGCAGCAAAAGTTGGGCCAGATTTTCCAAAGCTGAACTAAAGTAGGGAACTGGGGCAATTGTTCAGTTAAATTGACCACATTTTTAAAAAGCAACACTTTCCTTCAAATTACTCAAATGCTTCAGGGAACATTTCTAATTGCAGTGGCCTAACACTTTTCTTCAGCTGTTGACATCTGGCCACCAAGCTTCTTGCTAGAGCCACAACCAAGTGTAAATGGGTGAGAAGTTTTCATGGGGACATACTCTCTTCAACTATTGGAAATGTGGTCAGGAATAAGAAGGACTACGCTGTTCTGCATCAAACTGAAAGATAGAACAAGGAGAGTACTGGGCAAGATTTGCCAACAAGGCAGGGCTAACCTCAGTTGAAGGAAGTTTCTCCAAATTTTCCAGTGATAAAATGGACTTCCTCGGGAAGCATTAAGTTTTCTGTAGCTGGAAGTGTTCAAGGAAAGGAATGAATCAGTGTTTCTTAAACTGTGAGTTACAGCTCACTAAAGAGTTATGAAATCAGTTTAGTGGGTTGTAACCATCATTTTTTAAAAAGTAGGATGATTGGAATGGGATGAGATGGAAGAAGATGGAACACAAAAGAAGAGAATTTAAAAAAAAAATAGGGCGTTGCAATAGAAACTAGTAGTTTTGTAAAACTTTATTTTTAATTATGTGTGTGCACTAGGTCACAATGTAAAACATATTTTTAGCCTGGACCACAGTCTAAAAGGTTGAAAAACATGCCTTATACATCTAGTAAAGGGGACGTAGTTGGATAGGAGTGAATGAACTACATGACTATCAAGACCTAGTTCAAAAAGGAAAACAGTCAGTTAAAGCGTAATAATCTCTGTAAGTTAATAAGAAATCAGTTCTTCAAAATATGTAACTATTTCTAATCCTGAGCCTGGAAAAAAATTCCCCCATTGTTCTGATAGAGAAAACACCATATAAAGTATTTTTAATACTTTATTACAGTAAACACAGTGACATTTCATGGGATTTTTTAAATGATATCCCAAAATAAGGGCTCATGGCATCACACCAAAGCAAAGGTCAGAAATCAGCTCTAAAGAAAGCCAATACTGATACAGTCCAGTACAAGTGTTTCTGATGATCTGGTTTGTTGAAGGATAGATATGAGCTTGAATGTGCTTGTCTACTGCATAGTTAAATTTATATCCTCATAGCAAAAGAGTCAGATATGACTGAGCAACTAAACCACTATCAGGGAAAACATATTAAGTAACCAGCAGATCCTCTTAATGGACAAACAACAGCTGTCTCTCTGCCTGTTCTAGAAAAGTCTAAATGCCTTTCAGCTTAAAGCTGAGAACACTTATCAAATTACATTATTGTTAGTTGCTTGGAGAGGTTTTTCTATCTCTCACCACCATCGTATACAAAGTGAGTTCTTCGAGGATATAATAGGGACGTGACTTACTCTACTTTCTCAATCCAGCATACTACAAAGAATGTAGTAGGTGCCCAATAAATGCTTAATGAATAAATGAAAGTGCTTAGGAAAATATCAAAGAGAACCCAACCATCTAGGGTAGGAGGACAAGGGTGACCAAAGAAAAAGGGAAGAATTAAATGCAGAAAGTTTTAGTTTCCATAAAGCAAGAGATTCCTCTGATAATTAAAGGCAGGCAAGCTCACCTTAGACACAGAAAGAATAAAAGTGTTTTATTTCCAGATCTTCTGAGATCTCAATAAAGACATTAAAAAGATATGAAGTATCAACTCTTAATCTAGATTCTGTATCATTCTATGCACTTGCAAACATTTCTGCAAACTTTAGAAATTTCTGTTGCTCTTAGAAACTAGTATCAGGGGATGACCCAGAGAAATGATATGGAGAGGAAGGTGGGAGGGGGGTTCAGGGTTGGGAACTCATGTACACCTGTGGTGGATTCATGTCAATGTATGGCAAAACCAATACAGTATTGTAAAGTAAAAAAATAAAAAAAAATTTGCCAGTTAATGACCCAAAAAAAAAAGAAAGAAAGAAAGAAACTAGTATCAGGATAATCTTCTATCTAGAGAATTGAGGAGCAATTTAGTGATGAACACGTACGGGAAGAAAGGACAGGGCAAGAGGGAGACTGTCTATTAGCAGGGTCAAAACCTCCCTTGACACAGTAGCAGGGAAAACTATGTTGTTCTAGCAGAAAGAATATTTTTTGATGTTGTAAGCCAACCAGTTCTCTATGCCCCTTCAAGGCATTAAAAGCAAATCTGTTCCAATGAGGGAGAGGGGCATCTACTCATTAGAAACAGTACTCAGAGCCAGATTTTTACTTTTTCATTTTTGGCGGTGCCACACAATCTCACTCTAGCCTTGGCAAACTTTTCCTCTCAACATCATGAGACCTTTCTTGACACATCTGTGAAATGTATACGTGTCAGAACATGTGAAGCATGGATGACATCAAGCGGCAAGTGGGGGAACCATGTTTTCAACAGAGAAACGGTCAAGGCATTAATGAACTTTATATTTCCATAGAGTTGAGGCTCCATCCCATCAATGGATGCATATTTGAAAATCACAGAAGAGGTCACTAGAATCCAAGTGGGGGTACTGTTTTATAAAATAAAATCATACTTTGCACATCCATACAGTGGAGCTCCAGGAAAGACAAAACCAGGTTAACATAAAAATGTAAAGCATAAAGACAGCAAAATTCAAGATTCCTGCTGTTTACCTATAGCTGTCAGGTTTCTGTATTTTGGAGTCATCTAGAATTTTTAAAATGTATAGTTGGAAAGACACTTAGAGATCATAAAGTCCAATCTTCTTGCCAAAGTAGATCTCCTTCTTGAAGGTAGCCATTTCACTTTTGCATGAACATTCTGAGTGAAAGAGAGCTTACGGTATTTCCAGGAAGCCAAATAATCTGTGAATGCTGTAGCAAATAGAAAATAGTTCTTTATCCTAAGTCTCATACAAATCTAGCTTCCCTTTGTGCTATTATCATCTGATAACAAAGGACATTTTTAAAAATTGTTCAGTAAGAATAGGATGACCAGCTGTGCTAGTTTCCTACAAGTGAGAGGTTTCCTGAGATGCAGGGCTTTTGGTGCTCAAATCAGAAGCATCACAGAGAAAAACAACAGGATGACTGGTTGTTTTAATGAAGAACAAATAGAGATGAACTTACAGGAAAGTGCAAAAGGATTTCATATATTTACTCTTCCATCAGATAATTATATTCTTGAGCAGTATGCCCTTTTGGTAAGCATTCTCTCTCAGATCAAAAGGTTAAAGGAAATTGTGGCTTCACATGCCTGGGTCTTTCAGGATTACATCTCTTAAGATAATTGTTTTTATGTGACTTACTATGGGCACAGCTACTTTAGTGTTCTGGGGTAAATACAGAAAAGGATCCCCTGATTTAATCAAAAAGAAAGAGAATGACATATCCCACATACAAAAGCACGTGTAACCCAGGTTAACAGTAAAATAATCAGCCCAGAGGGCTTCCGAGGTGGCTCAATGATAAGGAATCCACCTTCCAATGCAGGAGCCATAGAGGGTTTGATCCCTCGGTTGGGAAGATTCCCCTGGAGGAGGATATGGCAGCCCATTCCAGTATTCTTGCTGGGGTAATCCCATGGACAGAGGAGCCTGGCGGGCTACAGTCCATGGGGTGGCAAAGAGTTGGACACGACTGAGCAACTGAGCATGCATGCACACACATGATCAGTCCAGAGAAATTAAACAGAAATATAGAAATATATATATTTCCCTGGTGGCTCACGTGGTAAAGCGTCTGTCTACAATGCGGGAGACCCGGGTTCAATCCCTGGGTTGGGAAGATCCCCTGGAGAAGGAAATGGCAATCCATAAGAGCCCTGGTCTGTGTTTAAAATGACATTCTCAAATCAGAAAATTCCAGCTGAGTGATTTCATCTTCAGAAAGTACTGAATCTTCCTACAACATAGACAGATCTAGCATTCATTAAAGTGTTCTATTGCTGTTTGAGGGAATTCTAACCAGATTAGATTTGTTAGGGAAACAGATTTGTTCCAAATGGGGCAAAAAATCCCCATGGATAGGTCCTAAGAATAACAGAGGCAGGCTAGTAGAGCCCAGCCTGGGAGCTGGTCATTTATGGAATGAATATTGAGAACAGAGAGATTTCATAAAAATATTTCAGTAAGGAATAAGAGCAGTACTAAAAATGAAAGAATATAGAAAAACAAGAGAGCTGATGTATGGGGACCTTCCGTCCAAGAAGTACAGCAGTCATAAAACTGTATATACCAGACATTTAGCAATCCATTAAAGTTATAGAGTCAAGGTTCCCAGAGTGAGCAATATCTATTCTCCTCGAGGGCAGAAGAGATCTCAGTTTCTGGTTTCCTGCCTGAAAAACCAGTGAGGGAGGAAAGTAAGGAAAGAAAGTAACCACACGTGTGGATTCAGGTACAAAGAGACCCCTTGCTCACTTTAACCTGGGGCAGGCTGTAGTCTGCCGAAACCAGTCCATCAAGGTGCAGCTTCTCCCTTAACAACTTATTTTCCTACAAAATAAGAATAAGAAAGCCACTCAGTATGGATTTTTTTTTATCCCAAAGTCTACCTGCAAATATAAATTGGCCGGCTAGCAGCAACTGGCTTGCACGGACTTCATTTGGAATAATGATAAAGTTCAAAAGGTTAATAAAGTTATTAACATTTTCAAAGAAGGGAAATTTTCTTTCCCAGATGGCTTAACAGGTGACTCCTATAAATTACACAGTACATTACAGCGGCATCCGCTAGCCCAGTTATAGTAGAGAGTCTGTCAACATTTCCATTATAAAGCCCTATTTTCAGAGTTTATAACTCAGCCATAAAACTCTGCTCCAAGCTGGGCCTTGGCTTTCTAATGGAATTCTCAGCTCAGCAGCAAACTTTCTTTCTTCTACTTCTCCTTTACCTTCTCCATCTTCTCCATCTCCACCCTCTTCTGTCTGCCCCCAACATCATCTCCTCTTCCTCACCCTCCTCCTCCACCTTCTAACCATGGTGAAAATGTTTTTAAAAAATAAAACAAAACATGGCTCTAGATAAACTAAATTCAAGGAGGACTTGCACAGAAGGAATCTTCCAGGCACTTCATATCAAAGCACATTTTTTAACGCTCAGGTATGTAGATTCTTTTTTCAGAAACTATTCGAAATCAAGGTTTTGCTGATTAAGGCCTGTGTTACAGCCTTTGGAATCATAACGAAGATGTTTAAGCCTTAAGATGTTCACTAGCATTTTTGAAGCAGAGAGATTTCAGGAGAGGAGATTTTATCTTAGAAATGATTCACCTGATTTCTTGAGTTCCAAATGTCTGTATTTAGTACCATCCCCTCAAGGTAACAGCAATGGTATATATCCCATTATTTCATCAACACACACACGGGGCTTTGGAGAACACAGCATTCAGCAGGGCAACTTCCAGATGGTGGGTGTGTGTGTGTTTACAGGTCACCAGGGTAGAGAGAGAGACAGCACACAAAGTACGCAGTGACAAAGAAGGTGCATAGGTGACGAGTGGAGGTCTGCTCTCCAAGTCTGCTCGGTCACAGCCTGGGGAGTTTTTATGGCCTATTCAAGGCTGTGGTGCAGACTAAACAACGTTTCCTTTCCTTTCACCATGACATCCTCAAAGACCAGGCCAGAGGGTGGGGAAGATGAAAGCGCACAGCCAACTCAGCTCAGAAGAGAGGTTGCTGCTTCACTGTGAAAGCTCTGATGCTGACCTTGGCCCCTCATCCCCAGGCCCCCTCCTGAGACCCATCTCAGCTGGAGAGTCAAGTCACACTGGCATTTCTCTGCACATGCAGAGGGGAGGGGAGTTCCAGAAGTGGGTTTGAAACTCTCTCACAGGGGACAGGCAAGGATAGGGCAGGTCACAGTGGTGCTTGGACAGTGTTTCCCCAAGCCCAGGCAAATGAGGATGCATCCGAAAATGCTTCAGGGAGAGGATGGTCTTTCTCATCACAGTACCATCTGTCTTGAGGCCAGCTCAGCAGCTCCTAAAGTTAGGCATCCCCTCCCACCTGGAGGGGACACAGCTCAGAGGCAAAAGGTAACTAACCTCCCTCTTTATCCAGGGAGAGACCTATTGGCCTCCTCAGAACAGGAGACTGCAGCTGTTGGACTGTCCAGGGAGCAATACTTTGGCTTGAGAAATGTTCCAGTGGAGGTGCTAAGATTTATCTACCAAGCTCAGTCCAGGCACATCTATTGAAGACTCTCACTTACATATCCTATTCTCCCAGCCAATGGCCTTCGTATATGTTTTTCATATTTCATGTTAACATACTTGCTCATTAGCAAAGGTGATTGGCTTGGAGGAAATGGTGCCCTTTATATCTCATCTTTCCCTCTTCATGGTCCTATTAAACAATAAGACCTATTAAACAACTAGAAGACTGTTTTTCAGTCTCCTAGTTGTGTCTGAATCCTTGCGTCCCCAGGGACTGCAGCATGCCAGACCTCCCTGTCCCTCACCATTTCCCTCAGGAGTTTGCCCAAGTTCATGTTCATGGCATTGGTGATGCCATCCAGTCATCTCATCCTCCAACGTCCTCTTCACCTTTGGCCCTCAATTTTCCCAGCATTAGGCACTTTTCCAATAAGTCGTCTGTTCACGTCAGATGACCAAAATACTGGAGCAGCATCGGTCCTTCCAGTGAATATTAAAGTTGAGCTCCCTTAAGGTTGATCTCCATTAAGATTGATTGGTTGGATTTTCTTGCTGTCCAAGGGACTCTCAAGAGTCTTCTCCAGCATCACAGTTCAAAAGCATCAATTCGTTGGCGCTCTGCCTTCTTTATTCTCCAGCTCTCACGACCGTACGTGGCCACTGTAAAGTGACCACTGGGAAGACTATAGCCTTAACTATACAGACCTTTGTCAGCAGAGTAATGTCTCCGCTTTTCAACACACTGTCTAGGTTTGTCATCGCTTTCCCACAAAGAAGCAATTGTCTTCTGATTTCATGGCTGCGGTCCCCATCCACAGTGATTTTGGAGCCCAAGAAGAGGAAATCTATCACGACTTCTACCTTTTCCCCTTCTATTTGCATGGTCCTGTAGTCATGTTATATTTGAATTTGTGACATACGTCACCATCATTTTCATAGCAGTAGAAACAGCAGCTGTTGTGAAAACAGGATTTACAGTTCACTGAGGGTGGGGGTGGGTGGGGTGGGAAGGACTGAAAAGAACATCAGAGAAAGATAGGTCCAGCCTCCTGTCATAGACACACACACAGCTAAGCAGACCAAGGACTGCTTTCAATCAGCACACTCCACCCTACAGAATAGCTCACCTCTCCCAACTGTTCTGTAACTAAAAGTCTGACCATGTCACTCCTGCACAAACTAGCCAAGAACTTCAGATGGCAAGCACTGCATCTTGTCCATCATTTTCCCCCTAGCATTTGACCCAGTGTCTGAGAATCATGGATATTTCAATGAGTTTGTTGAATAATGGAGATACCGAACATTGAGCCTATAATCAGCTTTACAGCCAAGATTTGTTCCTAGTGTATCTAAGTAACTTCTGCTATAGTTTAAATCTATTAAAACTCTGACTCTACATGAAAGAAAGAAATTGTTCAAAGATATGGATGAAATGGTTATTCATTCTAATCTCTAAGGCAAGTTATTTATTCACCACCTAATTCTTTAACTGTCTTCCTTCAGTTCAGTTCAGTTCAGTCGCTCAGTCGTGTCCGACTGTTTGCGACCCCATGAATCGCAGCACGCCAGGCCTCCCTGTCCATCACCAACTCCCGGAGTTCACTCAGACTCACGTCCATCGAGTCCGTGATGCCATCCAGCCATCTCATCCTCAGTCGTCCCTTTCTCCTCCTGCCCCCAATCCCTCCCAGCATCAGAGTCTTTTCCAATGAGTCAACTCTTCGCATGAGGTGACCAAAGTATTGGAGTTTCAGCTTCAGCATCATTCCTTCCAAAGAAATCCCAGGGCTGATCTCCTTCAGAATGGATTGGTTGGATCTCCTTGCAGTCCAAGGGACTCTCAAGAGTCTTCTCCAACACCACAGTTCAAAAGCATCAATTCTTCGGTGCTCTGCCTTCTTCACAGTCCAACTCTCACATCCATACATGACCACAGGAAAAACCATAGCCTTGACTAGACGGACCTTAGTCGGCAAAGTAATGTCTCTGCTTTTGAATATACTATCTAGGTTGGTCATAACTTTTCTTCCAAGGAGTAAGCGTCTTTTAATTTCATGGCTGCAGTCACCATCTGCAGTGATTTTGGAGCCCAAAAAAATAAAGTCTGACACTGTTTACACTGTTTCCCCATCTATTTCCCATGAAGTGATGGGACCGGATGCCATGATCTTCATTTTCTGAATGTTGAGCTTTAAGTCAACTTTTTCACTCTCCTCTTTCACTTTCATCAAGAGGCTTTTTAGT
>NW_024070203.1:80420185-80420492 GCF_014754425.2 Oryx dammah
AAGCAGGGTGACAATATACAGCCTTGATGTACTCCTTTTCCTATTTGGAACCAGTCTGTTGTTCCATGTCCAGTTCTAACTGTTGCTTCCTGACCTGCATACAGATTTCTCAAGAGGCAGGTCAGGTGGTCTGGTATTCCCATCTCTCTCAGAATTTTCCACAGTTTATTGTGATCCACACAGTCAAAGGCTTTGGCATAGTCAATAAAGCAGAAATAGATGTTTTTCTGGAACTCTCTTGCTTTTTCCATGATCCAGCAGATGTTGGCAATTTGATCTCTGGTTCCTCTGCCTTTTCTAAAACCAG